>NW_022883067.1:0-146539 GCF_011952255.1 Bombus vosnesenskii
TTGGATATATCTTTTGGTTTAAGCCGCTGGAGGAGCGGAGCTTCTATGTGATTTTGTTCTTACTTGTTGTTTTTGTCCTGGAAACTGGGTCGCAAAACAGGACGCTTCGGTAGTATATTTTTGGGTGCTGTGGTGTTTGGGGGCGGGGTGGGGTAAGGGGAGGGGGAGGGGGAGGAGGATATTGAATAAATAAGTTTCTTTTAAAAGAAGGAGAATTGCAGTGATTACAATGTTTGCACCTGTGTTGTACGGGGGCAGAATTGAGTTTTATCGGTTTAGTGGATTTTCTCTCTTATTTTATTATGGATTCGGTATCCACCAATATTTTTTTGAATTTTTTCTATGTTTGTCTTTGGTGTCTTTCAGAGGGAGGGCCATGTTGTATCTCCATCTGGTGTCTGCGGACTGGCCATCTAGGTTTTCTTCGTAAAGTATAGTTTGGGTCCCTATTTTTCTTTTTATATGGTAAATTATCGGGATATTATTTTGGTCTTGTAGGTAGTTTTTTCCGTCAAGGTATGGGAAAGCTTCTGGCGGGATGTAGCCTGTTGTCAGAGTGTTTTTGTAGTATGTATCATTTGGAAATAAGCAACTGAAGATTAAACTATTTTCTTTTATCTTTGCCGCTTGCGCGAAGTGGTTTCGTATTAGCTTTAGGATGTGACAGTCTATGCGGTGAACGTGGGCTAGGTCGTATATTATTTTGTTTTTTATATATTTTTTGAATCCGCTGTGTTCGGATCTGTAGGTACTCAAACAGGCTCTGATGCATTTTCTTTCGAATATGCGAATTTTTTCCATTTGGGAGGCTGATATGTTGTACCAGATTGGGCAGCCGTAGGTTATGATCGGTCTGATTAGCGCTTGATAGCATAGAATTTTTACTTTGCTGTCGAGATGTTTGGAGTGGAATAGATTTTTCATTTTCCAAAATGCTTTATTGGCCTTGGTAAGTTGAATTTCGGTGTGCTGCTTGTAATTTAATTTGTAGTCTATGTTTACCCCTAAGTATTTTACGCAATTTTTGTGTGGTATGAGGGCCCCTTTGTCTGTTTTTTCTCTTATCTGAAATTTTTTGCAGTGTTCTCTTTCTATTGGGCCGATTTCACTTGACTTGGGTCTAAACAGTATGGTTTCGCATTTGCTTATGTTGATTTTTAGTTTCCATGCGTGGTAATAGTCGTTTATTTTCTCAAAAAGTTCTTGAAGTTCCGTTTTTATAGTTTTGGTTTTGCGGCCTGTTACGTATATGATTAGGTCGTCTGCGAAGGCTATGGAGCGTTTATGGGTGGATGTATTGAGATCAAAGAGGTTTAGTAAGTCACTGTTGTAGATACTGAAGAGTAACGGGGAATTTACTGTACCTTGTTGTAGACTGTTTTTTATGGAGAATTCTTTGCTTGATGAGTGTGAACCTTCAGTCATTACGAATGTTCTGTTTGTGATCATGTCCCAGACCATTTTAGTCAGGTGTTTAGGGAACTTTTTTTTGTTCAGTTTGTATATGAGACCTGGGATCCAGACTGTGTCGAAAGCTTTTTCGAGGTCTATTAGACAGGCGGCTACTCGTTGTTTTGCGTTTAGAGCCCAGCAGATGTCCGACGTGAGTTTGTTTATTGCGTGGATTGTGGAGTGTTTGTGTCGGAAGCCGAATTGATTCTCTGGGATTATGTTGTTTTTTGTGCAGAAGGAGGTTAGGGGATTGTTTATGGTTATTTCAAATACTTTGCTTATGTTGGGGAGGAGACTTATGGGTCGTAGGTTTGCGGGAGATGAGCCGTCTTTGTTCTTTTTTGTTATGGCTATCAGTTTGGCTTTTTTCCATTTTCTAGGGAAGTATGTGTTGTTTAGAGCATTGTTGAAGAGTACCGTGTAGTACCATTTTATTTTGTTCGGTAGGCGCTTGAGTAGGGTGTTTGGGATGCCGTCGAAGCCGGAGGATTTTTTGTTGTTTAGTTTGGAGAGGATTGTGTTTAGTTGATTGTAGTTTGTGAAGTAGTTTATTTCTGGATCTGGTTGTTTGGGATTGTCTGCGGTGTTTTCGTTTGAGAATGTGCAGACTGTTTTGTTTAGCATTTTGTCTTGTTCCATTTCATTTTTGAGTTTGTTTGTTTCGGCGATGATAATTCTGTTTAGTTGTTCTCGGCCCATGTGTTCGTTTTGCGTATGTATTTTGGAAAAGTGGGTGCCGATGATGTCTAGTTTTTCTATTGTTTTGGGTATTATGAAGTTGCCCTCGGTGTCTTTGATGGTGTTGTGTATCGTTATACCTGCTTCTTGGATGAGGGGGGCATTTTCTGGGGGCAATTTGAGAGGTGGGGTGGGGCCCCGTTCTTTTGGTCTAAAGATTTGATTTATTTGTGGGAACATGTTGGCTGAGTCGTTCTTGGAGATGTTTTTTATTTTGTTTGTCCAGTAATGGTTTATAGAAATTGCGAATTCTTGTTTCAGTTGCGTTTTTATTCTGTGTAGTAGGAACTTTAGGAATTCAAATTCTTCTCTTTTGTCGTAGGAATAGTTGAGTTTTATATTGTTTATTTTGGACAGTATGTAGCTTTTATCTCGCTGTAGATCTTTTATTTTATTGTTTATATAGGGCTCGCATGAATTTTTTTGTTTTATGATTGGCACGGATTTTTGGAGAGCGATTTGTGTGTGTTTTTCTATTTCGTCTAAGAATGAGTCGATTTGTCTGTTTGTTAGGTTGACGTTGTTGTAGATCTTTAGGTCGCAGTTTTGTTCGAGTGTGTTTTGGAACTTTTTCCAGTCCGTCTTTTTGTAGTTGTACCTGGGTGTCTCGGTCTGGGTTTCGAGTGTTAGGAAGTCAGATGTGTTTTTGTTAATTTGAAATACTAGGGCGTTATGGTCACTGTCATAGGCTAAGGTTTTTACGGTATTATTTGGACGTAGGTTTTGGAATTTTAGTCGCGCATCTGCTAGGCATATGTCCAGGTATGAGCCTCCTTTTGGGTAAGAGGGTAGCTCGGAGCTGTATAGGTTTGTTTTGTAGTGGATGCTTTTATTGTCTAGCCAGTTTCTAATGAAGTTGCCTCTCGTGTTGTTTATTTCGTTTTTCCAGCTTGTATGTTTCGCGTTAAGGTCTCCTGCTATTATATAGTAGTTTTCCGGTTTATTGAGCTGCAAGAGTTCGAAGAGGTTATTGAATTCGCAGTTAAATTCTTTCTGGTTTCCGTGGGTTGCGTAGGCTGCAGTGATGAATAAATTTTCCTTATTGCTTATTTTTATTTTTATGATCGTTGTTTCTAAGGTTCTGAAACTTGTTATTTTATCAATTTGGATCGTTTTGTGTTTTATGGGGTTTTTTATGAGGATCGCTGTTCCTCCTCCTTGACTGGCGTTCGGTCTGTCGTGTCTTATCATGGTGTAGTTTTTGAAGTGTACCTTGTGTCTTTTGTTTAGTTTTGTTTCTGAGATGAGTACCATATCGGGGGCTTCTTTATTTAGTAGGGTTAGCATACTGTATCTTTTTTGGTTTGAGATTAAAGAGTTAGCATTTATTGCGATTATTTTCAGATGTTTTAGGTTAAGTTTATGTGTTTTTTGCTGTGATTGTTGGTTTGGCGTGTTTTGGTTATTCGTCGTCTGTGCTATTGAAGGTGCTGAAGATGGCGTCGAACCTTTCTTCGTGCGTTGATAGGGTGTTTTTTATTTCGTTTAATTGCATTTGTTGTTCTTTTAACGCTTGGAGGATACCTTTTTTAAAGTCTTCGATAACGTTTATGATGTTTAGATGGGGGGAGTTATCGGTTGTGATTGGGCTTTGGCTTGAACGCGGATCTAAGTTTGCTGATTGTGGGAAGATTTTGGTTATTTGATTTAGTGTTGTTTGCTGCTTCACTACGTCAGAGAACTTTAGTTCTGGGATGTATTTGCGGCTTATTCGGGCAATCCGTTGTGTCTTTGCTTCTTTGTCTTTTTTGATTTTGTCGGCTAGCTTTTTACGAAACTCTACGAGTTTGGGGCAACCTTTGTATGACGCGGGGTGTCCGTAGTTTTTGCAGTTGACGCAGAATATTTTGTCTTTGGTTACTGCGTTTTCCCTTTTTATTTTGCAGTCGCCTGGGCCATGGGGCTCACTGCATTTAACACAGCGGTAGTTTAGGTTGCAGTTTTGCGCTGTGTGGCCTAGTCGCTGGCATTTGTGGCATTGAGTTATGTCATCCTGTTTTTTTTATTATTTTTTCCCATTTTATCTTGTAGTAGTTAAAATGGTTTATTTTTAGTAGCTTGCTTATATTGCTGTCGGGGGATAGCTGTATTATGTAGATTGGGAGCAATATGTTGTTCTCCCTTGATTTTTTTGTCGTAAATCGTGAGACTTTTGTGAACTGGACGTCGTCTATTTGTAGAGCTTGTAGGTCTGTGAGTATTTCTGTTTCCGTGTAGCTATTGTCTAAACCTTTTAGCAAGTATGTATGGTGTTTCTCTATTTTGGGTGTGTATGTGTAAAAGGTTGTGTTCGCTGAGAGGAGTGTTTGCTTCGCTTTATGGAAGTCGGGTAGGTTTTGGAGGTAGAGTGCGTGTTTACCTGCGTGTATTCTTTTAATGTGAAATTGTTTAATGTCCGCTACTTTCTCTATGAGCGTTACGGTGTCCTTGGGGTCTTGTAGGATTATGTTGATGGGTGGCGGCCTGTTGTCTCTTGTGGTGGGTGGGGTGCTCGTGCGTTCCTCCGCGGAGCATCCGGTGGGGCGTCCGTCCAGTGCTCGGTCCCCCCTTGGCGGTGTTGGAGGCGCTGGGCCTCCTGGGTTGTACGGTGGGGTGCGTCGCCCTTGCTGCGCCGATTGTTCCGGTGACGTGGTGAGACCGTGTCTTCCCGTTTTGCCTCGTAATGTTTCGTTTTTCTTTCTTATTTGTTCTAGCGTTGATTTCCAAGTGGGGTAGCTTGATGGTCCCGGTTGTGGATGGGGCTCTGGTTCAGCTTGTAATATGCTGAATCTATTTTTTGTTGCTATCGCTGGAGGCGAAGTAGCTCTTGTGGGCTTCATGTTTTTGGTTTCGTTAGCCTTTTCTTCTTGGTTGGGGTGATGATCTACAACTGTGTTTCCTGGGACGTTTGCTAGACTTTTTGCCCTGGCAACCAGGTTAGGTTGTGGGTTGAGTTTCCGCGTCTTTTGCGCGGGGAGTCTTAGGATACTGTTGATTTCCCTGGCTGTTTTATGTATAATTATTTTTCTCTTGGAGGCTTTTTTCATTGGGTCTACGGTGGGTTCCGTTTCGTTGCTCTTGGCTTCATAATCGGTGGCTTTTATTTTTTTGTACAGTTTTATTTTGTCTTATCTTATTTTATTTTTTTTTTGTTCTTATTTGTATTTATGGAGATGATGTCGATGCCGTATTTTTCACTTTTTTGTCACTATTTTGTCACTTGGTCCTTCTACTTTAGTGGATGTTAGTCTACACCGACGCGCGCTCCGAGGAGTCCGTCCCGCTCGGTGGTCAACAGTCGACTGGAACGAGTGCACTCAGCGCGGCTAGGGTGTTGGCCCCCGGCTAGGGCGTTGGCCCCCGGCTAGGGCGTTGGCCCCATTTCTTCTTTAACTGTGGGTATCTTAAGGTCGCAATGTATTGTTTCGTTGGTAACATACCAAGGTGCATCTATTAAAGACCTTAGAGTTTTTTATTGGAATCGTTGGAGAATTTCTATGTTGGAATTACTCGCTATTCCCCATAGTTGGATCCCATAGGTCCAAACAGGTTTTAATATGGCTTTGTGGCGGATGAAAAGAGAGTTTTGCGTTTCGTCCCGGGACTACCGCTGGACTTGTCAGTAAGGCTATGCCCGGTAGTCCATGCCTTAGACGTAGAGGGAGTCTCGCTAGGTGCGGTATTTGTATCATTCGCCCGTATATTCGACCGCTAGCGAGATAGACAGACTCGTTGTCGTCGTAGCCCTCTGGTGTTGGCGGTTGGTACCCGCAGATCGCCCGGGAGGTGTTGCGCCGCGTTGATACCTCGACCTGTCGGCGTCCTGTTGATACCGATCCGCCACAGCTTTATATAGTATTATTTTACTCTGCATGTTTAAGTTGGAGCGTCTGCCAACGAGTCAGTAGAATTTTTTTAGTTTTGATTTCAGTTGCTTGGACTTATCTACGATGTGTCGTTTCCATGTCATTCTTCTGTCCAGAATCATGCCCAGATATCTGTCTGAATCTTTGTTTGGAATTGGAATATTATTTATGGTCACCTGTTGTCAGGATTGTTTTCGCAGCGTGAAGGTTATATGATTGGATTTATTTTCATTTATTTTGAAGCGCCATTTGTGGAACCACTTTTCCATAGAGTCGATACCTCGCTGGAGAGTTGAGGAGGCAATTATCGGGTCTGAGTGGAATGCTAATCAAGCTGTATCGTCAGCAAATGTCGCTGTGGCTATCTCTGTTAAAGTTGGTAAATCGGCAGTGTAGATGGTGAACAGCAGAGGTCCGAGTATATTGTCTTGGGGTATGCCAGCTTCTATTGGAAACGTTGCAGTTATAGTGTTTAAGTATTTAATCATGAATAGCCTATTGTTTAGATATGATTTTAAGATGGAGTAGTAGATGTGTGATAGGATTTTCTTTAGTTTGAACAGAAGTCCTTCATGTCACACTTTGTCGAACGCCTGCTATTGAGCATTCGTCCAGGAATACCGCAGAGCAATATTTTTTCTTTTCTAAATCTTGGCTGATTTCATGAGTTAGACGATGAATTTGCTCTATCGCAGAATGTTGCTTCCGAAATCCGAATTAATGATCTGGCATTGTTTTTAAATCCTCTAAGAGTGGAAGGAGTCGTTTCGTTAGCATCTTCTCAAATAGTTTGGACAAGGTGGGTAGAAGACTATTTGGGCGATAAGAGCTAATTTCGTGTATTGGTTTTCCAGGTTTAGGGATAAGAGTAATCAATGATATTTTCCAAGCCTTAGGATAGTATTCAAGGCGAAGAATTGCATTAAAAATAGAAGTGATAGGAGCAATCCCGTTTATGGGAAACTCCTTGATAGCTTTGTTACTTATCTGATCATATCCCGATGCTTTCGTGGGTTTTAGACGACGGATTAATTTTATAACTTCCACAGATGAGAAAGGTTCAATAGGAGGAGACATTTGGAAAGGAGAGTGCAAGTATTTCGTTATTTCCGCAGTAATAGTGGAAGAATACCGTTTGAAGACATTAGTTAAGTGATTTGCAAACAAGTTGGCTTTTTGTATAGGGATACGCGCCCAGCCACCTTGCGGACAGCGAATTGGAGGGGTTATTTGCGGAGGACGAGTGAGTTTTCTGGATGCCTTCCATAGTGGAGTCAGCTGTGGGAGACAGATTAGCAAAATATTTTTGAAAACACTCATTTTTGTAATTTTTTAAGGATTTTGGTTAGTTTTCTTGTTGCGTTATTTAGCTTACGCTTGTCTTCAGGTGCTTTATGACTTTGCCATACTCTTCTAAGCCTGCGTTTTTCTGCGATTTTTATTATTATGTAATGGGGGTATTCATGTTTATTGACAAAGCACTTAGTAGGGGTGGAAGAACGGATCGCGCTTATTATGCTGGTGTTTAAATATTCCGTGGCTGCCTCTATATCTTCATTTGTTTTTAGGGATGTTGAGGCTGATGTTGAATGATTGAATACTTCCCTAAAGAGCTACCAGTTGGTGAGGTGGTTATGAATAAAGCCATTAGGTGGATTTTCGATAATTGTTGAGCTAATTGTTGCTATAATGGGGGAATGGTCTGAAGAGAGTTCTGCCGAAGAGTTGATTTGGACATATCTTGGCGAGATATTTTTAGTTATAAAGAAGTCAAGTAAATCAGGTATTTTGTTAGTGTCAGTGGGCCAGTAAGTGGGTTCATATGTGGTGAGATAGTGGAGACTGTTGGTGTTTATGCTATTCAAGAGATTATTTACTCTTACTGTGACAAGTCTGCTACCCATTGGGTATGTTTAGCGTTATAGTCTCCTCCAGCTATGAATCTATTGCCCAGGTCTTCAAGGAATTTATCGAAGTCTTCTTTGGAAATAGAATGTCTAGGAGGACAATATGCTGCTGATGTTGTGATTGGACCATGCCAATCTTCTATCGCTACGTTTGTAGCTTGGAGGTAGTCCTTCTGAAATGATGGAAGCTCATAGTGTTTTATGCTGGCCTTGATGATAATTCCGGTGCCACCGTGGGCCTTTCCACTGGGATTTTGGGTATGGTAAAGGTTATAACCATTTATTTCCAGGTAATTTTTATCGATGAAGTGAGCTTCAGATATAAGCATTACGTCAATTTCTTGTTGTTTTAGGAAGAGTTCTAGTTTGTATTTTTGCTGAGCTAGATCGATAGCATTCCAAAGAGCTATGCGTATTGGTTTTATTTTACGTCGGAGCGTGTTAATTTGTCCGCGATGATTGTAAGCAATGATAGCAAGTTATTAATTTGCTCTATTTGTTTCACGATTAATTTTTCAAGCCTATTGAAGTTATCCGTGTTTTGTGAACTGGGAACACTATTGTGTGATTGATCACTATAGATTTTCGGTCTGCTTTGATTTCCTTGAACTATTTTTGCATACGAGGTTGAAGGAGTAGTGAATTTTCGTGGACTAAGTACTTGGTTGGTTAGGTCCTTAACTATGGGTTTGGGATACTTATTTTTATGCAAGGTCTTGTAGATTGTGCAACCTTTATAGTTCGCAGGATGCTCCCATTGACAGAGGATGCACTTCGCAGGAGTTTCTGAAGATTTAGTGCACTGATCTGCAGGGTGAATACCTGCACATTTAACGCAGCGGTGATTGTGGTTGCAATATTTCTGCGCGTGGCCGTACCTTTGGCACCTTTTACATTGAACTATCTCTTTTTTTTTATAAAAGGTGGTTCAATTTTTACTACAGAATTCATTAAACGATTGATATTATAGGCTCCTTTGTTATTTGGTTCTTGCTTTAAGTCAATAAAGGATAAGAATAGCGGGTTTTTTGTGATTCTATGCCTTATATTGCTAATGTTGGTTACTTCATGGCCATGATTTAAGAGTTCGCGTTTCAGTTCATCTATGTTACCTGAGTGGTGGATGTTGCGTAGTACCACACGAAAAGGTCTTTCTTGTTTCAGTTGATATGTGTGGAAGTTTGCGTTCAGGGTTTTTAGTAACTTTATTAGTTTTCTATAGGAGTCTGGATTGGCCGGCAGGATTTTAACCTGATTATTTTTAATTTTTAGTATATAATTGTTTAGGAAATTCGAGGATTTGGGAATACAAATTATTTACTATATTTCCCACACAACAGTTATACATCTATATTACTCTCTGAAGAACGTTTTGCACGCACGCTGGTCGCCAACCGACTATCCTCGATTCTTCTAACATCTGGCAACAGTCTTTTGTCTCCACTAAGACCTTGACGCCCTCTAACCCTTACACACACACTCTCATGTACAGTATAAATGTATCACTTCCCTAACACGCCTCCTTACATTTATACTGTACACTTAATTTTATTTACATACTTGTCGAATTAACAAAATATTTAACACTTATCGCTTTATTTACATTTCTCTTATTTTACATTCATCCATGACCTAAACCTTTCAAATTTCTCTCTACACAGTGCCTTCGTAAAAATATCCGCAGTGTTTTCTTCTGTACTTACTTTTATTATGTTTATCTTATTTTCCTTTACGTACTCGTGAACGTAGTGGTAATGAACTTCGATGTGTTTAGAATTTTTTGTAAAAGTTCCGTATTTTGCTATACTCATTACTCCAGAGTTATCCTCATAGATTTTTACAGGGTTATCGTCTACATTTACATCGAAGATTTTCATTAGTTCTCTGATAGTCATTACTTCGCTCACCGCTTCCGATAGAGCAACATACTCTGCATACGTCGAGGCTTTTGTCACACACCTTTGTTTTTTAGACTTCCATCCAATTACATTTCCATACAATCTAATTACATACCCAGAAGTCGATTTCCTATCTATATGATCTCCTGCCCAATCAGCGTCCACATAACAATCTATCGTTTCGCACTTTTCATTTCTTTTATAATGTAGCCCTAAATCTCTAGTCCGGTACAAATATTTCAATATTCGCAAGGCATATTTAAAATGTGTCTCGTTACAACAATCTTGAAATCTACTCAGATAATTCACACTATAACTTATATCGGGTCTGGTATTTACACTAATATACAGCAATGCGCCAATTAAATTCTTGTATCCAATGTCCTCTCTATTTATCTCAGCTTTTTCAATTTTTAAGTTGGTCTCCATAGGTGTACAGTACAATTTGCTATTATGTAATTTATATTTGTTTGCTAATGATTCTATGTATTTCTTTTGGCTTAATCTCATTTCATTTTTTAAATAATCATACTCTATATTTATTCCAAGATATTCTTTTACTTCACCTAAATCTTTCATTTCAAATTTATCAGTTAATAATTTTTTTACACTTTGTATCTTCCCTTTGTTTTTACTACAAATCAACAAATCGTCTACGTATATTAACAAATAAACAACATTTTCTCCCTCTCCATAAGTATATAGGCACAGCTCTATATTGTTCTTCTTAAAACCTAATCTCGTCACATACTTATCAAAACACTCATACCAGTCCCTCGGACTTTCTTTTAACCCATAAAGCGCTTTCGATAATTTACAAACTCTATTCGTTCCGTCCGCATATCCCTTTGGTTGATTTACATATACCTCCGAGCTTACTTCACCATTTAAAAAGGCAGTTTCTACATCCATTTGCTCAATTATTAATCCATTTTGACAACAATATGATAGCAATATCTTAAAGGTCTGATTACTCGCCACTGGAGAATATATGTCATCGGCTGCGTTTCTTTGTTGAAATCCCCTTACCACTAATCTAGCCTTATACCTGTCCTCTGATTTTTTCGTGTAAACCCATTTTACATCTAATACTTCTTTGCCTTTTACCCTTTCTACCAATTTCCAAGTTTTATTCTTATAGAGACATTCTATTTCCTTATCCATAGCCTGTTTCCAAACTTCATTATTTTCGCAACAAATCGCCTCCTCAAATGTACGAGGGATATCTACTTTACAATAATTTGCATGCATCTCGCAAATATTTTCCTTTTCTGGATACCTTACTGGAGTTTTCTTAATACGTGTAGATCTCCTAGGAGTGTTTGAGCTTTCAATACTACTATTATTTTCATCTTTCCTACCTTCTAACTCTTCCTTATCCATACCGACCAATGAATAGTTATCTTCGCTATCATTTCTATCTGCCTCTGATGAATTTTCCTCAAAACCGATACATTTAGTGTCTGTCTCTATGACCTCTACATGTCTAGCTATTGTTATTTTCCCACCTAATAAGACTCTGTATCCTACTTCACTATATCCTAATAGAATTCCCATATCTGCCTTGTTGTCCCATTTGGAAACTCTTTTTTGTTCTGGCCTTCTTACAAAAACTTTACTTCCATATAGATGTAGATTTTTAACACTTGGTTTTTTCCCGAAGAATATTTCAAAAGGTGTCTTTCTTTCTATAGTATTCGCTAATATTCGATTTTTCAAGTATGCCGCTGTACAAACTATTTCCGGCCAGTACCTTTTATGTACTTTCGCTTCCGCTAACAAGCAACGCGCCATGTCCATCACTGTTCTATTATACCTTTCCGCTGTCCCGTTTAATTCATGTACGTATGTTGGGCAATTATTTATTCTTATACCTTTATCCCTAGCAAATTTATAAATTCGATTATTTAAATATTCTTTACCATTATCGCATCTTAATATTTTTAACCTCTTGCCCGTTAAATTTTCGGCTTCATTTACGAACTGTACGAAAGAATCAAAGACCTCATCTTTTGATTTTATACAATAGATCCTAGCTATTTTACTATAATCATCGATAAATGAAATGAAATATTTTTCTCCATTGAATCCGGTGGTCTTAAAGGGACCACATACGTCCGTATAAATAATTTCCATTATTTCCCTAACCTTAGTTCGATTATTTTTGAAAGGTAAGTTATGCATTTTGCTTTCTATACACACCCTACATTTCAAAAGTTCCTTTTCAAATTCATTCGGTATGCCAGTCACTAGCTGCTCTTTACCCAAAATCTCTAAATATTTAAAATTTACGTGTCCTAGCATCCTATGCCATCTTTCCTTTTTACTCATACCACTACGTTCGGCGCTGTTTACTAAGTGCTTCTTCCCTTTCAATATACTTTTTATTCTATATGTCCCATTCTCTTTGAACGCTACAGCTGTAAGTTTATTATCCTCATCTATTACTTTCGCAATATTTCCTTTGGAAATAACCGTATTCTTATTGTCTGTTAGTTTACCTAAACTAATCAAATTTGCGGACATTTCTTTCGCGTAAAATACTTTCCTCATATTTATTTCATTTTGTTTTCCGAATGCTTCAAAATAACTTATAACATTCCCAACTTTTGTCGCTTTTATCGGTCTATTATCGCCTAAATATATATTTACCGGTTCTTTTAGGTCGATAGATTTATCGAAATAATTTATATTATTAATTATGTGATCGGTACAACCGCTATCTAATAACCACACTATTTCGTTCTTACTTATTTCATTCGTCTCACTGCTGTTTGCTGCGTGCGCCGTTGCTGTCCATATGCCTGCTCTTGAGTTTCCATGCTCGCCCGTGCCGGTTGTTGATTGACGATGAAAGTTTCCACGTCCTCTGCTCGTATTGCCTTTGTTCCCTCT
This sequence comes from Bombus vosnesenskii, assembly GCF_011952255.1. Lineage (NCBI taxonomy): Eukaryota > Metazoa > Arthropoda > Insecta > Hymenoptera > Apidae > Bombus > Bombus vosnesenskii. Next base: position 12,736 of record NW_022883067.1, read on the forward strand.
TCCTCTGTTTCGACCACGTGTTGGCCCATGCCAATAGCCGTTACTGCTTCCCGCTTGGACGCCATTTTGACACTCTCTCGCAAAGTGTCCTAATCTTCCACATCTGAAGCATCCTTCCTTTTTTGCAGAAAAGGCGTTGGTTTGCCTTTCTCCTCGATTGGATTTATTTTTCTTCTCTGCTATCTCTATTTTATTTTTTACATACGCTACCGTTTGATCCTCTTCTTTCAATGCGTCTATTATGTCCGCTATGTAGCTGTATTCTTCGGGTAACGTATTCAGCATGTAATTCAGCTTTTCCCTCTCACTTACTTGTGCGCCCGCACTTTTTAATTCATTGATTAATTTTTCAAAGTCGTTAAAGAATGATGCTGAATCACTGTAGTTCTCCAGTCTTATGTTTTCCAATCTCCTTCTGCATACGATCTGCAGTGCCGTCGACTCTTTCAAGTACATTTCATCGAACCTTTTTATTATATCATACGCCGTTTTTCCTTCCCTAACATACTCCAATTGTCTGTTCGATATTGCACTATAAATTATATTAATTGCCTTCAAGTCCTTCTTGTCCCAGTCTTCATCGTCTCTTTCGTTCTTCATTCTAGTTGTAACAACCTCGCATTCCTTATATTTGAGAAACATCGTGATTCTTTGCTTCCACATTCCATAATCCTCACCATCGAATATAGGTATCATGATTTCCGATCTCTCCATTTTAATTGATTCTTCCTTTTTTTCTTTTCTTACTCAAGCGTTCCTACGTGCTCGAAGTATATTTCTTTTTTTTTCTCTGAAAGTTTTTTTTTCTTTACTGAAAACTCACTCGCAAGATCGTAACCACGCACTAAATATCTTGCAAAACTAGTAACCACGCTCTGCTACCATGTTTAGGAAATTCGAGGATTTGGGAATACAAATTATTTACTATATTTCCCACACAACAGTTATACATCTATATTACTCTCTGAAGAACGTTTTGCACGCACGCTGGTCGCCAACCGACTATCCTAGATTCTTCTAACATCTGGCAACAGTCTTTTGTCTCCACTAAGACCTTGACGCCCTCTAACCCTTACACACACACTCTCATGTACAGTGTAAATGTATCACTTCCGTAACAGTAATCCTCTTTGTTAATATCTTTCTCGATGGACTTTATCATTCCTTGAATGTCGATAACATCATCAATGAAGATTGGTGGAGGAGGAGGATTCTTTTTGTGTGTGTTCATTTATTGATGTTTCAACTACGTTCATAGAATCGTCTGTAGATTCTAATATTGCGAATTTCTTGTAAGTGGTAACATGACTTGTTGACGGTTCGTTCTGACTAGTGGTTATATTTTTTTGACTAAATCTAGTTTGCGTTTTTTGATGTTGTTTGTGTGGTTTGAAAGATGTAATATATTATCCTTTTGCCTCGGAAGAGGTAGAACGGTACGGTTATAGTTTTGCTCATGAGAGCCTGATCTAGTTACTTGGACTATCTTCGAGCTAGTTAATTCAAATTGAAATAACTAGTCGAGGAGCTATGATTTGGATTAGAAATTATAAGTATTGGATTTTCCACGAGTAAGTTTAGAAAACATTTGGTTTATTTCTGTTTCAACTCACTTTCGACGGAGGGTCGTCACTTGTTGTATTGTGAACTTCACTGAGCACTAGACACATATCCTCTGGTGTTGCTGATTGATACCAGATGTTCACTTTAGAGTGTACAACTTGGGTGGTAAGAAATTCGGAATTTCCCGAAAAAGGCAGATGCGCTGTTCAAGTTATAAACGAACGACCACTCCAAATCTCGAACAATTCTAATAACTAAATAAGTTCTGTGGCGGATGTAAAGGGAGGGTGCGTTTCGTCCCGGGACTACCGGTGGACTCGTCAGTAAGGCTATGCCCGGTAGTCCCTGCCTTAGACGTAGGGGGAGTCTCGCTAGGTGCGGTATTTGTATCGTTCGCCCGTATATTCGACCGCTAGCGAGATAGACAGACTCGTTGTCGTCGTAGCCCTCTGGTGTTGGCGGTTGGTACCCGCGGATCGCCCGGGAGGTGTTGCGCCGCGTTGATGCCTCGACCTGTCGGCGTCCTGTTGTTACCGATCCGCCACAGTTCTAATAAAAATTAATATCTTATGTATTAATTTATAATCTATTGCAACCTCTTTTATTAATGATAATAAGTGACACAAGGCATGACATCAAAAAGTAAACGTGTGGAAATACTAAAAATTCCTAAAAATATTACGGAACTTATTCTACACGATACACGAAACACGATAATAGAGATGCAATCTTTGATATTATATCATATTCCACTACATTACATTATATTACATTACATTGTATTATATTATGATACACACACGCACACACACACACACAAATTACATATGTTAGTTTTGTTATCGTTACATCAGTATTTACATATCTAGATTAACGAGACCTTTACTAATAAAAGTAGTTTTAATTGGAAATTTCACTGTACCCACCTGCTTTATGTCGGTTTATAGTTTAAATAAACAAAATTACACAAAAGAATTATTATATTTTACAGAAAAAATGAGCAAAAAAATATTAATCTATTATACCTTCCAATTAACTATATATAACTACAATAACTGCACATTTTAAAAAGCGGTTCTCCTAATCAAACTTGCCACTAAAAGGCAAATAATTTTTGTATGCAACATTTTTTTCTGCTACGAAAAGTTTTCAAGATATTGCGAAAACTACGTTTTTCATCTGTTTTCATCTCCTAAATATAGATGGTAAGAACGATCAAATATTTTTTTGAAAAATATATCCTGTATAAATTTCATTAAAATCGGTTATTGACGCTTGTGATGCCCTTGTAAATCTATGTTTAAAATAAACAACTTGTATTCTCCATATATATTTTTAGATTACCTCTAAATATAATTACGATGAATACCTCTTATGATTATAATATACCTCTGAATGATTACCTCTTATGAATATAATTACGATGGTCATATTGATGGTCAATTGCAGTGCTAATAAAATTTCGAAAGATACATTCACGTTGCAAATGATGAAACGATCCTCTCTCTGAGGACTGAGCGCCGATAATCTAAACACTCTGCGATATCGATTCGTCGATGATCAGTTTCAATCAATCGCTCAGCGCATTCAAAAGATTCAGATTCAAGACTTTGGTCGCCTTCGTCACATTAAATAGCTAAATAAATTTTCTACATGTATTTATATATTTTCTTGAATTATTGTGTGTCACCGCTAGTTTCTTCTATTCTGTACGATAAAAAAAATTATTTATTCCGTAAAAATTATTCCTATTACTTTTTATTATTATTAAATCTAATAATGATATAGCATATTTTATATCGAATGGAAATTAGCGATTTCTAATGAAAGGAAAATAAACGTATATAACCGATTAAGAGTAAATGGTAGATAACTAAAATTTGCTACAGATAAAACAAATTTTGCCAATCTTTAAAAGTTTGCAGTTTATTAGAAAAATTGTACTGTTTTATAAAGACATGAATTTGTATAAAAATTTCAATTCATACATATTCTTCATTCATAAAAGAAAAAAAAACAATATTTACATATTGTGAGAAATAATTTTGTCTTGTTGAACATGCTCATACACGTATTACATAGAATCTTTATTTTCCAAACATCAACTTTCACTTCTCTTAAAGATTCCTTTGATGTTAAAATTACGATTAACCAATTTACTTTACACGTGTAGACAAGTATAAATTATTTACCTGCGTAATTTGTAAATTTTAAGGGTGAATACTACTTTTCCTGATGAAATTATAGGATAGTTACCCCAGAAGTGGTTGTAAAATGGAGCAGCTTCATCACAGAGAGATTCTTAAAAGTTACCTTCATAGTGACCAACTATCTTGTATGACGTTTTAGTGATTTTACATCGCTGCAGCGGGACGATTAAACGCGAGACGATTATACCGATTGGTTGGTCATTCATCATATTAATGGGAATCCGCCATCAGCTATTTAATCTTCTATGAAGTTTTCTTGCTACGATGATTAGCGTATACAAGCGAAAATAGATAAAATTATTGAAATTGCCACTGCTATAGATTATACTGTAAATAATTGTCCCTAATAACTAGATTGCGTATTTTTATGTATGTATTGGTTGGAAATTTAAAAGTACAAAAGTACAAAAATGGAAAGTTATGTAGAATATCCAATATAAAGTACTAACTATGATATTTACTAGATAAAACAAATCTCTATTTAATTTTCGTCTTTTTAATTACCACAATAAATCTATCTATAGTCTACTAACAAGCAAGCAATTTATGTAAAAACGTTAAAGTTCACAAAATACAAATTTTCTCGTTTATTTGAAATTCGTTATTCCATCTCATTTATTTGTGCTGGGTATAGATTTATTTTATATAAGATTTATGAAAATAATGAAAATACAGCTCTTAAAGTTTGACCGAAGAACAGTCAACAACGCTAAGAGTTATCTTTCTCCGAACGATGAGAAGAGTTCGAACCATCATTTACTGCTGAGACAAGATTTACGAACGATCGTTACGAACTGTTAAATGATACGTTATTCCACGAATATTCGGTGGTAAAGTTTGCAATTGAATGGCCCGGATTAGATTGGTCATTGATCGTTCGACTGATTAAACGATACTTCGCTCTACGAATGTTTGGAAATACTGTTTATGGTCAAAGAACTCACATAGGACTGTCAACTGATCGTTTCGACTGATTAACCGATACTTTCTTTACGAATGCTTGAAGATGTTGACGATTCGGGAACCACAGATGAGATTGCTCTCTCCGAATGTTGAAAGACATGTTCTTAATTTATTTTTTTATTTATTAATATTTACAATCAATTCTCGCATTGAGAAAATTCATATCTGATGCAGAGGATGTTCGCCGCTGAAGAGCTCGCACGAGAGGTCTTCTCTCCAAATGTTGAGAGGTTAAACTATTCTTACTCTGCATTTGATGGAGAAGATGTTGAAAGCTAATACAAGGCTGTTTCTCTCCGAATGATAAAAGACTAACAATATTTACATCATGTTTGGTGAAAAAGATGTTAACGATTCAAGGACACGGATGAAATTGTTCTCCTCGGATGCTGAGAGATTGAACGACTCTTACTCCACGTCTGGTGGAGATGATGTTGAAGTTTCAATGCTACAGACGAGACTGTCGTGCTGGACTCGATCAGACGTCCAGGCAGTAGCAACTGTGACAGAAATGATACAGGAAGCAGCGTGGGCAACCACCATCCATGAATCAAATAGTAGGCAATCAAAAATTATTTCACAGGACATCCTAGATAAAATCAGGGAAAAAAGAAAATCGAAAGCAAAATGGCAAAAAAAAAAAAAACAGAGAACACGAGAGAAAACAAGAAAATCCTAAATAAACTTACAAAGAAATTAAAGAATAAAATAAGAGAACATCATAATAACGAATTCTCAAAATTCATCGAATCACTATCCGCGCATGAAAATACCAACTACTCCCTATGGAAAGTCACTAACAAAGTTAAGAAAACAATAAAATCAATCCCAGCAATCAGAAAAATGGACAACACATGGACCAGAAGCATCGAAAAGCAAGCAGCAGAATTTTCGAAGCACCTACAAAATATATTTTCACCGTACGAAATTAATAACAGCAACCCCAGGTGGCAAACAAATGAAGAAGTGGAAAATGCCAGCAACACAACTGATAAACGCTGCACCATACTCAGCACAACAGCGCAAGGGGTTACAAGCTTAATTAAGGCAACAAAGACAAGTAAAGCACCAGGATTTGACTTGAGCAATGGAAAAATTTTAAAAAACTTTTCCCCAAAGGCAATAAGACTAACAACGATAATATTCAACGCAATTCTAAGAATACAGTACTTTTCTGCACTATAGAAAATAGCACAGATCGTAATGTTACCCAAACCAAACAAAAACCCACATCTAACTGCATTCTAGAGGCCAATATCATTACTACCTGCGTTTTCCAAATTACTAGAAAAAATAATATATAACCGCCTAAAACCAACAATAGAGAAATAAAAACTAATACCGGACCATCAATTTGAATTCAGGAATAAACACTCCACAATAGAACAAATGCACAGACTCTTCAATGAAATCCTACAGGCGCTGGAAACAAAACAATACTGCACGGCACTCTTTATGAACATCGAAAAAGCATTTGACAAAGTTAACCATGAAAAACTTCTTCAAACATTCAAAAAGCAATTTCCAGAATAAATCTACAAACTACTCAAATCTTACTTAACAATGAACCTTCGTAGTAAAAATAAATGATGTATATTCTGAAATTAAGGATATCAAGGCAGGAGTACCGCAAGGAAGCGTCCTAGGACCAATACTATACACACTATATACAGCAGACATACCAACAACTGTCAACAGCAAAATACCAACGTTCGCGAACGATACGGCCATACTAGTGAGGCACGCAAATCCAGAAACGGCTGCCGCACTACTAGAAGAACGCATTACAAAAATAGAAAAATGGCTGCAAACCAAACAAATACAAGCGAACACCACTAAGTGCAATCACATAACATTTACACTTAGAAAAGGAAACACACCAGATATCCAACTGAACGGCGCCCGCATAGCACAAACAAAGCAAGTCAAATATCTAGGAATATATTTAGACACACACCTTACATGGAAGCATCACATAAAATCAATAATAAACAGAATACGTGAAAAAGGCAGCAGATGTACTGATTAACCAATAAAAAATCTAAATTAAGCATAATGAATAAACTAAATATATACAAAACAGTAATCAAACCAATCTGGACATATGGAGTCCCACTATGGGGGACGGCAGCAATGAGTCACATAAATAAAATAGAAACAGAGCAAGCAAAAATTTTAAGGACAATAGTTAACGCTCCATGGCACGTCAGAAATGAAGACTTACGAAAAGATTTAAAAATTCCAACAGCCACAGAGGAAATCGCTAGATATGTAAAAAAGCATAAAGAAAGACTTGTAACACACCCAAACCAGCTGGTTGCTGAAACGAATAAAACCATAATAGAAAGAAGACTGAAGAAGAAGCATCCCGCAGACCTTACAACAGAAATAAAATAAACAACTTGGAAGATGGAACCCCGCTGGGGGTAACCATCCACATGTTATATTATTATACCACTAAGTTATAATATTTTACCAAATGTCCTACTAGACAAATTGTAAAATTTAAATAAATAAATAAAAAAAAAAACTACACTTTTGTGCGCTCGAAACGCGGAAGACTTTTGAGAGATCTTAGAGTGTGAGCGTGGGACTCCGAAGCTAATTAAGTGAGGGCCGCAGTAAATCTTCCGGGTGGCCGTCAATCGATCGCAAAGTTACAATCTATTAAATCATCCTTCGGAAGTAACCGCGTTTATGATACATTTGGCTATTGAGAACACGATGAATATGGAAAATTAAAAGTACTGTTGCGATTATTGAAATAGATCTAACTGCTAAAGTTCCGTTCTCTAAAATAGCCTTTTGATTACGAAGGGAGCATCATGAATTTCCCCCAAAAATCCTCACGTTTTTTTGTTTCTTCGGACAGAATATGTTCAATTATAGAACTTTATAATACTCAATGACATCAATCGTAATTTTGAATTATAAACTTTTCTTTACCAATATTAATAAATTTTATGAATAGTTTTGTTTCTTTTAAATTTTAAATTAATCTCCAGCAAATATGAAGTGAAAACTGCTTTTTTTAGTTTTTAAAATATAAGAAAGATCATCTAATTGTATCTTACCAATAAATTAAGTATATTAACTTTATAATCCTTCTTCAATGTATACTTGAATAATAAAATAAAATTCATTAAGAGATGTCTCTGAATTCGCGATTAGTATAATCCTAGAATGCGTTACAAACGTCTATTTCAAGCAAAATTCATCATATGACGCTTTTTAGAGAAACTTGTTCTTTTCATGGGGATGTCGTGAATTTCGACCAACAGAAAGGGAGAGAAAGAGAGAGAGAGAGAGAGAGAGATTGCTGAAATACATGAAAATTCTGGACTAACTGTGCGATTAATGAGGTTCTGGTTCCAGCGAGTTGCACAAGTTGTCAGAAACAAAGGTGAAATTAACGCGAATTTAATTAAGTGATGAAATATGAGAAAGACTTTTTTACGAAAATTAATTGCTACGCTAATGAATGGTATGAAGGTCCTCATTTAAAGGAAACGAAGACAAATAGGAAGTACGATTCTTTACAATAAGCCGGATCTATAACAACTTTAACAATTTTTATACCTCAAAACACATTTAATATAATCTCTATAATCGGTTAATATTACAATATTAGAACTTTATGCTTTTATTTTAAATATTAAACGAATTTAAACGTTCAGAGAATACTAATATATTTATGATAAAGTACAATTTATTAAAATACGATACGGAATAAACTGATTATAATTCAAAGGCTATCATGTTTAAAATTACATTACAATATTTCAAATGTGAACAATATTTCTTTTATCATATCAAATTTTATATTGCATCTGTTATCGACACAAAAATGTAACATTACTTTTACGTAATGTTGTAATATCTATATAGACTTTTATACCGAATTTTAAATGCATATTTCGCAACCACTAGATACTTCTAGCAATAAGGTTCTGACTAAACATAATAGTACTAAGATAGCTAAACATACTAAAATTTTTAAGATATACATGTCGAAGAAGGGTCAGGAATAAGGTTGTGGGCGTTTGATAATCCTCATTGGAATTGGCCATCGTCGTGTTATAACGAAGGTACGGTCTGTTAATACGAGTATGGATACTACCGACTCGACAATCAACCGCGGCGGTTGGACACTCGTGATACTAGTGATGTTGGTTTTAGGTTCAATAACGAATCCGCGGTCAACGGAATTATAGATGTACGTGCTCACAAAAATCTAAGTCGGACTCTTTGCGAAAACGTGGAATATCCACCGAGCGTACAGACACTAAGTAACTCGCTATCACGAGAGAATGACTTTCCGTCGCGATGATGCTGCAGAGGAAAGCTATGATGAGGTGTGTCTGAGGACACGAGATCATTGGATTCGTCGAGGATAGCCTTCGTTCAGAAGGTGAGGGAATTTGGCGTTGCTGCTAATTGGTCAATCTCCATATCGGTCGTTAGAAAAAGATGCTAGCCGCCCTCGAGGAAAAGTTGCTAGTGGGAGACGCCGTTCGCTGAGAAATAGGTCTCTCCTATCTTCCCGTAGCTGGAACAAAGACTGTTTGAAGGACTTTAGTCAACTAAATCCTAAAATTTATGACGGGCCGTCGGGCTAGCTGATCATGTACTGTGGAGACGCGTCGGCATCTGGTAACCATCATACCCGAAAAATAGGATCTGCATGTGGCGAGCCACGGGATAGAAACCGTTGGAATGTTTACTGTCGCGTGCTGCTACAAATATTTTTTTTAAGGAGAGCTATAGAATTACTCCATTACCTTTGTTAGACAAAGCGTTCATCCCGTGACCGCGGCTACGTTCGGTGACTGGCTGTCGCCTCGAGCCCAAGCTCATCATCACAACTCGCGAACAATTACAATCGGATTGAATAACTACAATTGTTTAATTACAGCTATAGTAGACTCTAGATTACAATGTTGCGGGATTATCCAAAATTCCAAAAGCTCCGGGGTTCTTTCATCTCCGATATACATATGAGATATACATATAAGATAAACATAAGATATACATGTTATGATAATTACACCGATTAACAAATATGTCCCGATTCCTCATTCATCAATAGGTGATTTTTGTAGACTTTTGTAAGCTAAACCCAAATCTGCAATCCGTTTTTTCTTCGAATACAGTTTTCGAAAAAGTTTGGAAATTTTCAGCTTTGAAGATGTTTTGTACTTTTACAGTAGCAACTATCGAGTTGCTGTTCAGACGAAAAAATTCTCTTACAAATAAAATGATATATATCGTTATTGCATTATAAACGTTTAAATATTTACATAATGATCAAAGTAAAGGTTATTTACACATCAACATTGAGTACCATTGACGTTGCTGCATGTTTTGTCAAACTGTTTCGCTTTTATATTGGAAACAAAACATGATTTTTTAGCTTTTCTTGATGCTTTCTTTAGCATAAATGTCTGTTCTATCGCGTGCTATGGTTAGATTTTCTCCTAGACCTCTATTTTTTTAAATAAATTGGGAAATGCAAGCAAAAAGTGGTACATTTTAGATATCCTTTTCGCTTTGGTCATTATTTAAATATATTAGAGACTGGGGTGAGTCCATAGAATCTTTTCGTCTGGATAGCAACTAGATAGCTCTGCTACTGTGAAAACAAAAAACAGTTCTAAAATTGAAAATATACATTTTTTTTTTAATTGATTTGTTCGAGAACTGTGGATTCTAGGAAAAGCGGTTTGTAGATTCGTGTTTAGCTCGCAAAAGTCTACCAGAGTCGCCTATTAAGGTAGTAAAATTAGATACGTGTTGAATGATGTTTTTGCCAGGTATCTTACTTACCATACGTCATCATTCAATATACATCATCCTCGATAAGAATCTTGTAAAATAATATCAATTATTTGACAATCGGAAGGTTACGAATATTTCTGTAATTCACTGCATAATCAATTAACCTGTCTGCAAATCAACAGTTCTACAATATCTGGAAAACGTAATGAAATTTTAACACATCGAATTTTAAAGCCGCAACGCGACGTTCACCGATTTCAGCCTCTAATTATGCCTCGGCTGCCGCAACTTCCGTTTTAATGGCGGCTGAAGCGAAATGAAGGCGTTGCGGGCTAGAACACTTGTTCTTGATTGGCTCGTTTAGTCACCGGTGATAACAACTTTCCCGACAGCTACTTACGCTCTAACTAAGAACTAATAAATTGCAAGACGGCTCGCTTGTTGTAACTTTATTGAAATTTCGTCGGCGCGATGTTAAATCACTTCTGATCTGTGGCACTTGATTGTCTAATTCGCTACTTTGACGGCGTTTGGATTACTTCTTCGAAGTAATGATTTGCAGAAGTTTGGTATGTGGCGGCACTCGACGACAAATACCGCCACTCGACACTAACACCGGACAACGATAGCGCAGTGGTTAGCTCCTTAGGTTACGAACGTTCTGGACCCGGGTTCAAATCCCGGCGCCCGTAGTCCGATTTTTCTTCTACGCATCAAAAATGGAAAAAAAATAGCAGTACCCCCATCAGAGCGACATCTACAGCCAGCAGCTACAATTATCACGGAACTAAAACCGCCCTATACACCTCAAGTATTTTGATGATAGAGAAAAATAGAAATAGTTCTGTTTTTTGGTAATATCGACTCATTAACTGCGGATGTTCATGCAAATTTATATTTTTTTTAAACTTAAGCAGAGATCCTTTATTATGTATGTAAGTCACGATTATCCAATTACGTATCTGTGTTGATGAATAAAGTATTTCTTATTTTTATGTCATAGAGAGCCTGTATTTTCGACCAATCGCGGGGAGACGCAATCGCGAGGAAACACGTCAACGGGAGTCGTAAATTCCCGTTACGATTATAACAATCGACGCCGCAAATAGATCGATCCCCTGATTTCCTTTAAGATAATAGGGATGGTTAAAGTAGTATAACGCTGCGATTAACAGGGTTACAAAATTTATTTTTTCAACACTTAAGAGGTACACTGTGTGTCGTATGATATAAATCGTAGATGACGATTTGGCGTATAGAGATGCGATATACTGGCACAATATTCGTTGGTGATCGAGCAAGGCTCTTAGAGTTTTGTTATAGTTGACGTAGCAATAAGGGAAAAAGACAGAACTGAAAACTCGGTACTGACATGTTGATTATTCTAACGTTGTAGAATAAGTAAGGTACAGTGACGATGCTGTGTCGGAGGAAAGCTAGCGATGGGTGTGTCTAGCGCACGGTGTTTTCGCACGTTCGCGGGGAGACACGATCTCGAAGAAGCGCGCCAACGGGAGTCGTAAATTCCCGTTACGATTTGCTAATCGATGCCGCGAATCGTTCGATCCCTTATTTCTTTTGGGATAATAAGAGTAGTTAAATTGAAGATAACGCTAACAGGTTATTATATGTTTTCACAATCCAACAACTTCGGTGTACCACAAAATGAATGTAACACTATATAGTAAGTATAAATCACCGTTTATTCTAACAACTTGTAAAGAAGATAGTTACGCTGGTGCGTGTGTATAAGATGAGTGAATAACTGATCTCCGGGTGTAAACCCGGTCGAAGGATGTTGACTGTTCGAAGGATAGAAAATCAGTGATGTTCGGAGACGATGCTGTGGCGGAGGAAAGCTAAGGATGGGTGTGTCTAGCGCATGGGACCATTGGATTTGTTGGTGACGATTTTGGCTAAGAGGGTGAGGGAAATAGGCTTCGTTGTTAATTGGTTAAACGAAGGTTGGTGGACTAGGAAGGGTCTTAGCCGCCCTCGATAGAAAGTGGTTAGTAGGAGGAAAGTTGCATCGTACGTTAGAAAAACTAACTTCCCCTTGTCAAGCCGTAGTAGACAATGGTCTTTAGAAATGAGTCGGAAAACAGATGTTTGTTCGGTTTGAAGGACCTCGACTAGGAAATTCCTGAGATTTATGAAGGGTACTTGAGCATATTGAGGGTACGCAGTAAGTATCCGAAGACATCTGGTTGCCATCTTGCCCGCGGTGTGTGGCCTGGTCTAGGTAGAGTGTTACGCGACGTAACACACGAGACCATCGGATTTGTTCATGACATTTTTGGTCAGGAAAGTGAGGGCAGTATACATTACTTGTGATTGGATAAACGAAGGTTGGTGGACTAGGAAGGGTATTAACCGCCCTCGATAGAAAGTTGTTAGTGGGAAACATCGTATGTGAGAAAAACTAACTTTCCCGTGACAAGCCGTAGTAGACAATAATCTTTAGAAAATGATTTAGAAAAACGATATTTGTTCGGTCTCAAGGACCTTAGCTAGCAAATTCCTGAGATTTACGGTAGATCCTTAAGACTATTGAGTGTACGCAGTATGGATGAGCGGACATTTGATTCCCGTCTGGCCCGCGGTGTGTGGCCTGGTCTAGGTAGAGTGTCGCCCGACGTAACAGAGTCTGTGAACTGTTTTTAACCCAATGGTATTTCTAATCTTAAAAAAATATGAATGCATTTCTTTTACTTTCTTTTTTATTCGGTAGTATAAATAAGTTACAATAAATAACTTGTATAGATATTTTTTAGTTTTTCCGTATGTGCTATTGTTTCGACCGTTCGCGGAGAGACGCGATCGCGAGATAGCACGTCAACGAGAGTTGTAAGTTCCCGTTACGATTAAATAATCGACGCCACGAACTGATCGATTCCCTTATTTCGATTAGGATAATAAGGGTAGTTCAATGAATTCCACAGAATTAACACAAATAAATTAACGTTTATTTCAACAACTTATCAACTAGGAAGACATAAAGAGAACAACAAAAAAAATGTAACTGCGTTTTGCTTGATAAGTAATGCACGATATATGAGATGTGTTGACGGTTCGACTTCTCGAAAAGTTCTGCACACCTTTCGGTTTTTTCCGTTTTTTCTGGAAGGCGACCCCCACTACGTTCGGATCACGCCACATTCTTTTACGCGAGGTAAAATAACGGCCACGAGTCGACGTTTCTGGAGGTCGCCCTGCTTAATGAACCATGCGCTTGCCACTACAATGTTTGTTTGCCGGGCAGCCGCGACGATCCGTCTGCGACATTATAGTGCCGCGATCGACAGTTAAGAATATGACCTATGGTAAGCCGCATGGCGTAACATTCTCCCCCCGTTGAGAGGGTACCGATCAAATTAGCGAGATGTGGTTGAAGTTCCTATCTTATTTCGTCTCGGTAGCTAGTTGTTCGGGTTTCTCGAGATCGGGTTGAATTGGCAGTGGGACAAGCCTTTTGACAAGCCCGATTCAAAACGCTCTTTGCCGTCTGAACTGTAGCTGTCCGGATGACACCATCGGTGTCCTTGACACCACCGATGAACCTTGATAACTCGGCCCAGAGGCCAATGCATGGAGGGAACGTTGTCCTCTCTGAGGATGACGATTGTGCCCTTTTGGATGCCGTGTCCACCCTTGCTCCATTTATTGTGGTTGATTAGCTCGTTAAAATACTCCTTATGCCAGCTTAGTTAAGTAAGTAAGTGCCAGTAAGTAAGTATTATAAATAAGTAAATATTACTTAATTTAGATAACTAATTAAATCTAGCGTTTAGGTCTAGCGGGTAGTGCATCTTCAGCCTGCGAATCTGGTCCGTCGTATCAAGTTGTCCAGTGATTAGGAGGTTTCGGGGTTTGTTGACTCTTTTGCTATATCTGTCGCTATATTTTGTTATTTTCTCTTTGACTGTGGGTATCTTGAGGTCGCGGATGTTTCTTTTCTATCGAACTTTATTAAATAACACAACTTTATAAGCACAGTTTACGCGACTGGTCTGAGATATGTTGACTGATGAGAGTTTGTAGTTTCAGTGCAGAGGTGTTCTCGTATTATTACGGAGGAAAGCTCGGTGTGGGTGTGCCCTTTGAACTAACAACGCGGATTCGTTATTCACACTTTTCGTTAGGAAAAGTGAGGGTAACGAACCGCGATGCCAATTGGTTATAGCCCACGTTAATAAATGAAGATAGGAGGAGGTGGCCTCCTACCAACGTGGCTCGTAGGTGACATTGTTCATGGGAAAAACCAGCTTTTCCGTTAGACGAATATTCGTTTTTCCCACCGTAACGCGGGTAACTACCCGCTCCCTCCGTAACTTGTAAGAATGTGCAATAAACCGAAGGACTATTCCAAGGACCATCTATAAACCGATAACACTTACAGGGTTAATAAACCGAAATTTTAAGTTTATGGTGGGTCCTTGGGGTTATTGAGGGTACGCGGTAAGGACCTGCACACTGGCCTTAGATGTGGATTGACGTCACACCACACACCGCGGGCAAGATGGCAGCCAGATGTCTACACATCCTTGGCGCGTACCCTCAATAGTCTTAAGGACCCACCATAGCTCTCTGCATTTTCATAATTAAGGTCCTTCAGACCAAACAAGTATCTTTTGTTTCAGGTGTGCTTTACATTTATTGTTTGCTACGGGTTGGCATGGAAAAGTTGGTTTTTCTCACGTTCGGTATCTTGCGTTAGCAACTTTCTCTCGAGAGCGGCTAAAACCCTTCCTGGTCCACCAACCTTCTTATTATCCAATCGGAAGCGGTGTCTACTGCCCTCACTTTCCTAACCAAAATTGTCATCAACAAATCCGATGGTCCCGTGTCCTTAGACACACCCACCCCTAGCTTTCCTCCACCACAACATCGTCACTAGACTTACTACTTCTCGATCTTTAAAATAGTCAACATATCTTTAGCGCTTTCTACCCTTAGACCAGTCGCGTACTTGATTTAGACATGACTATTAAGTGCAAACATAAAGTTTAATAAAAAACAAAGTTAATAGTTGTGTTATGGCTCAGCTATCTTGTTTTCATCATATAACCCTCAAGTTTACGTGACAATGGCGGGCGGTTACGAACACGTGCATAGTGGGGATATCAAAAGATGAAAAAGGGAAGAAAGACGATTAACAGATCAGTCGTCAGTAAGCAGGTGTCAGTAAACAGTCGTCAGTAGGAGTCATGAGTCGAGAATTGAAAAGTAAACGTCAAGAATCTAGTTGCGAAGAAGTCGGTATCGAGAGCGAGTTGCGAATTAGTTAATACATCTTCGCAACGAATATTTTTTCTAGTCAGGCCCAGGCCACACGTGTTAGTCAAATTTCAATAAACAAACCGTTGAATAAAACGCCGGGTATTCATTTGTCACTTTTCACATCTTACGCCTCACATTTTAATTAGCCAATAAATTTGCTCGAGTTCTTTCCGCAAAGATTGCTACAGCATATTTAAAAAGAATGTTGTGCAATACTTTTTTTCCTACAGTGCAATTTTAAGCGACAACATACAACTTCTCCACATTAATGGTTGTATGCAAATTGCTTAAAACAGAAAAATGATTTGGAAATTTTATAAACAAACGAGTATTACTAAAAGTAAAAGATAAAGTGCCATTTTAATGTTTACGGTGACTCCTACATTTTTCGTCATGAAAATACAAATTCTATTTTGGATCATAAGTTTTGGTATTTTGAGAATGGCACTTTTTATTTTTACTGCAAATGTAGCGTAAATGGCAAAACTCCAGAGAATATGCACAGACATTATTCATTTATGTATGCAGTACAATGCAAAACGAAATCACGTATTTGATCATCTAATGCACATCTGCATACTTTAGCAGACGTGAAACAAAGAAATAACAAGAGAAATTCCAAGTAGTCTGCTTGCAACTAAGGCTATAATCAACCTACATAAAAATAAAGTTATAAAAAACTATGTAAAAGGTATGGCAACATAAAGAAGTGTGATTCTTCGAGGAATTTTGTGAGGTTATGCAGTATTTTGTTGTTGTAAATTTAATTTTCATGAAATTTTTAATATAATCTGAAGCAAAAAGGAAAGTCTACTTTTATCTCTCTAAACGTTTTACTTTAGACTGTCATTATCACATGTGAATAACGTAAAGATTTGGTTTTGAGATCTTGACGTTACATATACAGTGAGACTCAAAAGCGAGTATACAATAGTATTGAAGGAACGAAAAAATGTTTACACACACAGAGTGCTTCCTTTATCTCGGAAAATCGAAATATCTTGTGAGGGATTGGTCTTATTAAAAAATTTGTTTTACAAATGTTGTTTAGTATGAAGAGGTCCATCATGTGGCGTACATTATTTTTTTACAGATTTAGCAGTGGGGGAGATTTTAAGGTTAACTTTATTTTTTTATAGCCGAACCATATATCTCTTAATACAGTAACCGAACCATGAAAAACATTAACCACATCGAAAAACTGTTAGTTTAATAGATATTTTAACTTTGATTTGTTAAATTTAAGGTATATGTAAAAAGTTTTATTTACATAAATGATAATAAATGACCAATGTCAATGCATAACAATTATATTTTATCATAATAATTAAATATATCATATTAATATAATAATAATTAAATATATCATATATCATTAAATATATCATATCTTTTATTGGTGTAAATGATAATAAATTGATGAATAACAGTGATTGATAAATCTGAATATGTGTTAACGATAATCTTACGTTTAATATAAATTAGCAAAATTTGATTTCTTTATAATTTCCATTTTCAAACTAATTCACAGTTACAAATAAATTCACAGAGATGAGAAAAATGTGGCAAATTTAGTTCGGAGATTACTACTAACTTTTATTAAATTCACCGAACTCCAAATTATTATTTAAAATCGTCAAGATAAACGAATTGATTCTCAAAATTTTATCAAATTCTCACACAAACATTCCGAAACGTAATGACATTTCAACACTGTCTTCATAATTTGCCGAACTTCCTCCTACACGCCAAAACTCGTACCAGGATTTAACTTCACCTCTGACAGTCGTCAAAATCTGATTGGTCGCTTAACGACCCCGGTAATCCGTTAAAATTATATGTTCTAATCGGCCGCACAAGTCGCTCTAATAACTCTAGTTTCAAATCGGACTCAATTTCTCGATTCAACTCTTTCTAACCGTTCGAAATTCCACTATTGCGTTTCCATCAGATGTAATGTCGCTCGATTCAACAATGTTCGCCAAATTGCATTATGTTTAGTGATGGGATTTGAAACATTTTGGATCGGTTGGAATCTGTATTGTACATGTGGCGACAAATTCGAATTACTTCGAACATGATTCGAAGCTTAAAATTCTTCAATGTCCGATAAGTGCTCATAAATCTTGATAAGTACTGAGTCTTGTATTTATGATAACTCGGACTTTCCAAATTTCTTAAATATTTTGTACAGGCGATATTGCTTAGTTGAAAGTAATCAAAGTGCTTGTGAAATATTGAATATTCATCAAAAAATGTATCTAAACCCTCAAGATTTTCAAACCTATCAAGATTTTTAATAATTCCAAGACGAACAAGATTTTCAAGAGTTTTAAGCTTTGAATCATGTTCGAAATGATTTTAACTTTTAACAGATTCTAACTCAAATAGATTTAAAGTGATTCGGAATGATTATTCGTTCTTCACTAATGGCGCATGATTTTAGCGCGGACGAAACGCGCGGCTTATAATTTGTACGTATAAGAATATGGCCAATATTCTGCGTTGCGAGCACGAGTTCACTAAGATGTCTCGATCGATTCGGGCTTTTCGCGCTTTATGGATTACACGCGGCTTGATCGAAAAATTACGTTAGGAATAATAGACTACACAAAGTTTTCAATAGATACGAAGCTTTTTTGTGATACTACTAGTTTTTAGAACTGGAGGTTTTTATTAGTGTTCATAATCTGTTCTTTCTTGAAAAAAATTATTCAACTAGAATCTTTAGAATTTTTAGAATGGTTTAGCTTTTTAATTTTTACATTTTTTAAGAAATCCAGTTTGAAATATTTGTATTCTATTAAGAAAACTAAATTGTTATTTAAATTTCAACAAAGAAAGGATAAAGCCTATGAATGAATATACAAAGTATATATGAATAAAGATATCTTTCTTATAATTTTCTTTCAATACTGTAAGAAGTTTTCTTAGACTTCAAGCTTTTGTCGACCGATTTTTCATATCGTATCGATGATGCATTTTTCACGTTAGAAATATGATTCTATTCTTCATATAAATGGATATTTTATTTTCAGCAATAACTTTCAATAGAATGTATAAAGATGCATAAATGATTCATGAAATTATTCTCGATTTCTGACTGTTAGAATAGCAACTACCCATAAAGAAGATGTATGAGATATCATTATTCTAATGTTTGGAATTTGCACGTAAATGTTAAATTTTGCGGACTGTTCGATTATTAAATCATTATCCGGGGAAACGAGTTGACTAGTCTTGGATATAATAATTTTATTATTTAGGAATACTTTCTTTTTCCTTATTATATTTGTAGGCGGCCGCCTAGTGATACTTGAAAATTTGAAAGGAGGCATTTGCCGATAGCTTGGATAGTTTAATTGGGAAAGCACCAGCCTGGCAAGCGAAAGATTTGTGTTCGAATCCAGGTCCAGTAACTCAATCGGTTGAATATTTACCAGTGTATAATTTCAGAAGTGTGATGTATCCCAACGCGATATCCAACGTTAATGATTTGTGTATTTGTGCTTTGTGCGTGACCGGGAGCGGGTTACAATTGTCGGGCTGACCGAGTTGTAGGCGAACCGCCCGGTAATACTTCGGAATTTGAGAGAAGGTATTCGCTGGCAGCCTGGGTAGCTTAACTGGGAAAACACTCATATGCAACGTGTTATATTCCCTGACTACCAATACCAAAGCAAACCAATCGAAGGCAAACCTATGTAGTACAATGCCACATAGAGTTATAGTCGTAGTATAAAAGCACATTACCATAAGTTTATGCATGTCATGGATTAGGAATCAATGTTAAAACGGTGCATGCTTTGATTCATTGTTTGTCATTGTTTTCGTTAACTTTTAGTTATTTTAGTTGTTCTATCTTTCTGTTATTACAATATTACTCTTTTTGACGCAATAAAACGATCGTTACGAAAAAAAATTGTTAAAGTACCCGTCCAGAAAGCGAAAGATCCGGCTTCAAATTCAGATCCAGCAATCCGACCGGCTGAATATTTCTGTTCCTACATATTAATACTAACTAACGTATATTTAGATACGCAAATTCAATTATTTATTAATACAATTAAAGAATGGAACCAAAACAGAGATTTGTTTTGCCCAATAATCAAATATTATAACGAGTATTATATTTTTTTTAATATATTTTTTAGATATTTCATGTATTTTTGCTTATTATGTGAATTATGTGTAAATGTAAACATCCGCGGTATAATCATTACAACCTAAATGATTATAGAATATGTGCATATGTATCAGAATGCAGGCAAAAACTTTGTAATAAAACATATATTTCGAGTTTTAAGAATTGTTCTAATAAAGCTGTTACTTTCTTACTTGGCACCGTGAAACAATGCATTTTTATGAGTTGAAACTTGGAAAAATGTATCACAAAAGCCGTGGGAGGCATGAATTTAACATTCAAAGAAGCTTATGTAAATATTAGGCAAATTCAATAGATATTGGTTCGTGAAATTCAAGACTGATAACGTTTTATTACAAAAATACCAAAAGAGAAATAATATCCTAAGAGGAATTATTGAAAATAACCAACGTCAGAGAGAAAGTGAGATAATATTTCAAATAAAATTAAATTATGGCACAGATTATTCGTTGGTTAGCATAAGTAACAAAGCAACGAAAATACATAAATGGTCTTTAGATAAGTTAAACGACAAAAGCAGGCGACAAGATAAATGGAAGTTGTTACTTTACTATTTCAGCGAAATAAATAGGACATAATAAATATAAAATTCCGCCTTGGCCTTATAGATCACTATCTTGCCAAATATTAATTAAACAATTTTTTCTTAATTAAACTATTTCAAAACAAAAAAATTATAAAAAGCTCGATTCAAAGATTTTTAAAATTTTCGAGCTTTAGATTTCCATTAATTTCAAATAATGAAATAAAATAATAATATTAATGTAATGTAATGTAAGAACAGTCTGGAACACTTTGGAACCTTTTAGAGTCGTCGTTACGAATATTATTTTGTTTCTTACCATTTAGACATTATCTATATCTTAATATATATTTGTGATTCTCTGAATAATATGCCTACATATGCCTTATTTTATTTTTCTTTAGTTAATTTGATTATATATGATATATTATTATCTTTGATTGGCAATTATTAGAGTAAACAACGTAGTAACGCGCTGGGTAATTCTTATTTTACTAGGATATGTGGCTGCAGCGTTACAATGATAGAAATTTCGTTTTCTTACATGTATTATTGAACAATTCTCTGAGATTTTTTACTGTAAGCTTTCAATCTATAGTATGATACAATCGTTGTGGTTAAAAAGTTTTTAAACTATTATGTTTTTATTTATTTTATTGCACATAGAAGTATCTATGCGTTTTTGGGACACAAAGATTGCCCCATTAGATACTTTTATTCCTATGCCTGAATACGATCGAAGTTATAATTCCTGTTAAGTCTTACTTAAACCAGAAATATCATAAGCGTGTTGATATAAGTTTCACAAAGAAAGAACCAAAAGTGAAAAAATTTCATCATTTGCACTGTTTCACATCCGACCTCGAATCGAGTTACGCTATTGCTTGACGAACATTGAGCATTGGTGACTCTTAGAACCAATGTAGATGTGCGACTTTTTTCGTTGCGATCTCGCGGCGATTATATGTCTCACTTTGTCCTTACAGATAGAAACAATGAAGACAAACATATGGTCGCAACGAGATCGCAACGAAAAAGGTCGCACGTCTGCACCAGACCTCAGCGACGTATATTCCCCTAAAAATTGGTAAAAAGCGGCTCGTTTCCATTTATCAGTGTTTTAGTTTTTGTTTCTATTCTTCAGTAATCTACTTAACTTTTCCAAGACATATATATACCACTCAAAAAATTTTCTGGGACACATATTTCCCAATTTTTTAAATTGACATAAAATTTTCAAATTTGGCCCTGTACCTATCCGTAGTTTATTGTCAAATTTCTATAAGAAAATATAATAAAATCCAAATATAGATAAGTCGACTCGAAAGGATTAACGTTCGGGCACGTGTCAGACACGAGGACAAATAATTCTTTTTATTTTCTTTTATTTTCTTTTATTTTCTTTTTAACTTGTGTTTCGTACCTTATTGTATTAAAAGCGTAGGATATAGCATTAGAATTATATTAGATATATTATTATGCAGCTATGCCGTTAAAAATAAAATCGTGCATTTTTTACCAATTAGGTTGAAAAAAAATTATGCGTTGAGGGGTTAAAAGTAGAGAAGAGTAGAAAAGAGAAGTGTTCTATGAGGGACAAATACGAACAGAATAGTATAGTATTTTATGTTTCATCATTGTATTTTATACTTTTTATAGCTTATACATCTCACTTCGAAATTAATATCGTTCACATTATTATTTTATCCATTATTGGGATCATTTATCATACGATTAAATATCGGTACATATTTGTGTCGGTCTGATTAAAGATTATCCGTTTCTACTCGTTAGCTCAAATGTTGACCCATTCATTTTGTCTGACCACGCGGTGTCCAATTCTACTTGTCTAATGAAGCACCATCCCGTTGTGCGTGCATGACAAGTATACATTACACGTATCCATTCTGTATATGCAAATTAATGCGTATCATGGTACTTTAGTTAATATAGGATATCAAGTAAAATATTTAACGTAAACTTTCAATTTCTATAAATAATGATATAAAAGGCTAAAATTGTTTTAACAATTTTTATTCTAAAATTTAAACAGAAATATAATGTTTAGCATTTTATTTTTCGATATATGAAATAATATAGATCTAATTTCTCTAAATTAACTGTTTTATATGTTTTATATGTCATATAAATGTATGTGGACGTATACAACAATTTTCAATTAAATGCTACAATATAGAGATTTAAAATTTAATAATAAACCAATTATTATATGTCGGAGATGAAAGGAAAACCGGAGCCTTCCCTTTGCAATTTTGAGGAAGCCTTCTAATACTTTAACCTAGATTTTATCATAACTGTAATTAAGCAATTGTCATTTGTAATTGTTTGACATTTGTGAAAGCGAAAGTGGGTTCGGGGTGACAACTGGTCGCCGAACGTAGCCACGGTCATGGGATAAATGTTTTGCCTGACGAAGGTGTGGATCGGTTGTATTGTTCTCCCTAGAAATCACATAGAATTGTACTTTAGAGATGCTGATATAATGGGACACACGTTGTATTAGGAATCAATCTCCAGACAGAAACTGCCTAGTATCGGCGATTTGATGTTTCCAAAGAGTATACAACAAACTTTTGACAGAAATTGCCTAGCAACAACGATTGGAACCTTCTCGATGTCTCCAGCGAGCATATAACAAACAAATGCAGTCGTATAGCGAAAAAGATTTTCATCAGATATTCATTCGTGTGATCGCCTTGGAAAGTGATTCATCGAGCAATTTACCGAGTGTCTCAGCAATCGTATTTTTGTGTTTAAAATTATTCTACGCATAGCAAAGAGTTATCCCGTTGACCGTGGATTCGTTAGAACCCCGGAAACATTGTTAATAGTGTTAATTAAATTCATTATTCGTTAAACCTATCAATCGTTAATCTCATTATTCGTTAAATTTATTATTCGTAAAACATATTATTCGTACCTCTTATTGTTCGTTAAACTTATTATTCTTTAATCTAATTATTGGTTAAACTTATCGTCTGTTAATCTTATCATTCATTAAACTCAATATTCATAATATTTTGTAAAATCTTGTATATTCGCGTAAATATAATCTCTGTCTCGTAAAACGTTGGCTAACTCAAACAAAGAATCGTTACGCGCCTTAAATCCTAATGATAATCCGACATATATAATATAAATGAGTAGAACCCACGTTTTGCCTAATCTGCCTAAGTTTTAAGAAAAATTTGTTCTATCAGTTATTAATAATAAAAACGAAGTGTTTCTGAGACATAATGCAGCAAAACTATAAGTCAATTTAGCCAACACCAGATATGTTTATTGCTTATTTAGTTAATAATTTGTAAACTATAATGTATTATATATTATATTAATTATTATATTATTTAATTTTATATTATTATATTATAAATTATATTATTATATTATAGTATTACAAATTAATATAAGCTCAAAAAATCAATATCGAAAAGCAATGCTATACACCAAAACAAAATTGAAGATCTTTAAGTTTAATGGGGTAGTATGATCAAAGAGTTACTGTTAGTTAACGTTAACTTTTAGAAAAATTACTGGATTCTTATCATTTTTCTGACATTGCTGAGACTTATTGGAACATAGGATTTAAGTTAGTCTATTTTGTGTGCTCGTCTTTCATTTTATTAAATGTACAGCATAACATTTGTTTATTATCATACATAATTCATTACTTTATTTCTTTGATTGTTGTTCCGAATAGTCCCACTGGCCGATCGAGACAAAATTTGGTGGATACCGTGGAATGAGATACTAGATCTGAAATATAAAATCTGTATCTTCAGAACGCATGATTTCCCGAGGCTAAGATTTTATATTTCAGGTCTACTAACTCATCCCATGATATCCACCAAATTTCGTCCCGATCGGGCGCAGCTGCCATTCGGAGCTTTAGCTTGAATTAAACCTGTATCTTACGAACGTGTATGATTTCCCGAAGCTAAGATTTTATATTTGGGGTCTTCTCACATCCCTATAGCATCGACCAAGTTTCACCTCGATCGACCACTGCGGCTATTTTGAACAATATCCCTTTCTTTTTTTATGTAGATGTGAAAATATAAAACTTTATATCAAAAATATTGTAACTACTTCGTTGTGGTTTTCGCGTAGTATGGTTTGTTTTTGTTCGTTATTGTAGTCTACCGGCGGATCTTATTCAAATATTAATTTAATTTTACGGAACTTCGTTGTTAAGAATCTTAGCATGAGTTGAATGTTTATCTTTTCTAACGTGCTGAAGCTATTATCGTTTATTCCTATTTGTAAGCGCTCAGTTTGGCGTTTAGTAAAGTATTTAGTTAATTGATATAACCAGTGTTGTTCGTTAAAGTCTTCTAGTTCGGTTTTTGTAATTTGTTTAAAGTGCGGCCTGTTAGGTTTTTCAATTATTGGAGCTGGGGCGATATTAGCTTTCCAGTCGATATATTTGTCATAATAGTCTGGTTATAATAGTTATTTAGGTCGGATACTATGGATTGAATTTTTTCGTCGGTGCAGCTGTATTTTCCTTTCCTCTTTTGTATTCAATTTCATAATTGTTAGAAAAATTTACCAAATACCCAGTTGGACAAATTGTGAAGTACAAATTAAATAATAAAAAAAATTTCATAATCGTACTTTTCGAGTCTCAAACGCCATCGCATGAGTCTCGATGAGGGATCCTTGACATTTTTTAACCATTTTAAAGCTTGATGATCACTTTGAATCTTAAATTTTAGGTATTGTCTTAGTCCTTTGATTGGCTATATTATTGCTTGTAACTCTTTCTCGGTTGTGGAATAGTTTTTCTCAGCAGGGTTCAAGGTTCGGGATATGTAACAGCAATCCTTCGTTATTTGCGTCTGTTATTAATGTAAATGTTCTTTTCAAAGTCTGGGTATTATAGTACAGAAGCTTCACAGAGTTTTCGTTTTAGTGTGTCAATAGAGTGTGTTTCTTTGTGAGATTTGTCAATGGTTTGGCGACTTTAGAAAAGTTGCGTAAAAATTCTTTGTAGTACCCAACGAGCTCTAAGAATGATTTCATGTGAGTCGTGGTTTTGGGTATTTTAAAATCTTTCACAGCCTGAATCTTTTTGGGATTAGGGTTTACTCCTTCCTTTGTTACTACGTGTCCTAGATATTATAACTTTGGTTTCAAAAACTCGCATTTGTTCGGTTATATTTTTAATCCTAAATTTCGTAATCTGTCTAATACAATAGCTAGATTTCGGTTATGTCTTTGGATGGTGCTTTCGAATGTTATGATGTCGTCTAGGTATACGAAACAGTTATTTCCTACTAATTCCTGTAGCGCGGTATCTATCATGCGTTGGAACGTTGTCGGTGCGTTTTTGAGTCCGAAGGACATGCGATTATAGCGGAAGTGACCTTGTGCCGTTAAGAATGCAGCATATTTTTTAGATTTTTATTCTGTAAGTATTTGGTGAAATCCTGACAAGAGGTTTAAGACTGAGAAAAATTTAGCTTTGCCTATGTGATCGAGTATTTCATCTGAATTTGGTAGAGGATACGCGCCTTGATCTGTTTGCTCATTTAATTTTCTGAAATCTATAACGATTCTCCATATTTGTTTGCCTGATACGTCTATCTTCCTTGGAACCGCCCAAATTGGCGCGTTATAAGGACTATCTGATGTTCGTTTAACATGTCGTTGATTTGAGTTTCAATTTCTTTTTTATGACATTCGGGAGGTCTATGAGATTTGATGTTCATAGGTTCGTCTGTTTTGAGTGTGATTACATATTCGGCTAGTGTTACGTCGCATGAGATGGTTTGCGCGACGTCCTTCATTGCCTGGCAGCCTACGGTCCATGTACCGTCATTCCGACCCTCAATAAACCTAAGGACCCACCATAAACCTTAACTTTTTAACTTAATTATTAACATATGTTTTCAAGTTAATGTGCTTGTCCGGAAGGATTTTCTAATCCTATAAGTGTTTTCGGTTTATGGCTGGTACTTAGAAAAGTCCCTAGGTTTATTAGGCGCTCTTAAATATCACGGAGAAAGCAGGTAGTCATCTAATGGGAAAAACGAATATTTGTCTAACGAAAACGCTGGTTTTTCCCATGAACAAGGTCACCCACGAGCCACATTGGTAGGAGGCTTCCTCCTCATACCTTTATGCATTAACGCTGGTCATAACCAATCGGCATCGCGGATCGTTACCCTCACTTTCCTGACAAAAAGTGTGAACAACGAATCAGCGTTCTTCGTTCAAAGGGCATACCCACGCCGAACTTTCTTCCGTAACAATATAAGAGTGACCAGCTAGTCTACATTATCTCGAGTCAAGGGACAGTGTAAGGAACAGCCAGAGTCAGAAGTCAACCAGAATCTACAAGTCGAAGACAGTCAATCGACAGAAGATATATCATCCTAATCGCCAACACGAAAGGAGTGTCAAGTCGTACTCATTCCGAGTTGTCATTTCACATACGCAATCCTGTATTACATTGAAGTTGTTGGATCATTCAAATATATAATAATCTGTTAGTAGCAGCGTTATATTCAATCAACCACCCTTATTATCCCACAAGAAATAAAGGATCGAACGATTCGTGGCGTAGATTAGTCAAATCATAACGGGCGCGTTCTTCCTGTTCCCGTTGGCGCGCTTCTTCGAGATCGTGTCTCCCCTCGAACGTCCGAAAGTAGAGTTAGGTTGATGCACGGTAGTAAATCTGTTCCTATGTTAAAAACGTCCAGGTAATTGATAAGGATTTTCGCAAGGGATTCTCGAAGTTCTGGACCAATATGGTACGTATTATTTGTGCAAAGTTATTGATTTGATTTAATTGGTTGGGTTTTTCTATTTCGTTTGTAATATGACAGATTTGCTTACCAGTGTTGATAAAATATATTGGCACGGGCTTTCCTTCAATGTATTGAGTTGAGATTAGAGTTTGATCTGGTCCTATCTTGTTGTTGGTGTTCTGGAATGGTAATATAATTTCGTCTAGGGTTAGTTTGTCGTTAGTGACGTTGTATTGATATTTTGTAAGGAATGGGAGTCCGATTATTCCATCTTCGATTAGGAGACAGTTGTTAGGAACTACGTAGAATTAGTGATTTTTCTTGAGCATGGTTAGATTGCAAATTTTGTTGGTGGTGTGTTTGTCATTTCCCATTAGGTCTTTGGGCTGGAGGTTTGGACGTTCAGGGATGCCTTTTATTTATGAGGTTTATTCCTGCTCCGGTATCAACAATAAGTCTGGCTCTTCCTCCGTCTCTTCGTTGCAATACGATTGGTAATAATCTTCCGGTAGTGGTGCAGTTGACCCTTGGTACGTTTCTTCTGGATTCTCCGTTGTTTGGTTTGCTCGAGGTGGGATCTTTCCTTGGTTGGCGAATGGAAGATTTCGAGAGTAACAGATCTCGGCTGTGTGCCTGATTCGTGAACACTTGAGACATTTTAGTTTCATGCGGTCGCCTGATGGATGGCTGAAAGCCATCGTGGTTGTGGATCGGTAGCATTTCGTTTAGATACGGGCGTAGTGTTAACAGATTAATTCTTTGGGCGGCTGGCAACACGATTTTGTTCTTGTTCTTCCCCTCAGTCGTTTCTTGGTCTAATTTTGACTATTTCGTGGTCTTTGTAAAGCGTTTGGTCCGTCAGTTTCGTCATCTGTTACGTTATCGGCACCGGTTTTTAAATGGTGCTCATCTGTGGCTGGTCGGTTTCAGTGTCGTACTTCAGTTTTATAGCTTTGCAAGATCGCGTATCTCCTTCCTCTGATTTCTATCACTAGTTTCTATCACTACTTTACCATTTGTCCAGCTGGACATTTGGTAAATGTTTCTAAATTAATTGCTAAATAACATGTGGATGGCTACCCCCGTACCATCTTCGAGTTTGATTATTTTATTCCATAGTGAGGTCAGTGGGGTGTTTTCTTTTTAGTCTTCTTTCTATGAGAGTGTTGTTCGCTTCAGCAGCCAGCTGGTTTGGATGTGTTGCCGTTCTTTCCTTGCATTTTTCTGCGTACCTGCCGATTTCTTCTTTGACCGTTAGTATTTTTAAATCTTTGCGTATATCCTTGTTTCTGACATACCATGGGGCGTTGACTATTGTTCTCAGTATCTTCGATTGTAGCGACTCTAGTTTATTTATGTGGCTCATTACTGCTGTACCCCATAGTGGTATTCCGTGCGTCCAGATTGGTTTTATGATCGTTTTGTATATTTTTAATTTATTTTCTATGCTTAATTTGGATTTTCGACTTGTTAGCCAATGCATTTGTCTCCTTGTTGTCCGTATTTTGTCTCTTATTGATTTAGTATGTTGTTTCCATGTAAGTTGTGTGTCTAAGTGGAGTCTTAGGTATTTAACTTGCCTTGTTTGTGTTATGTGCGTGCCATTCAATTGGATATTTGGTGGTTTCTGTTTTCCTAGTAGTTCTGTTGCTTAGGCATGATTTGAGTAAGTGGTAGATTTATTCCGGGAAATGTTTCTTGATTGTTTGTAAGAGGCTTTCATGGTTCACTTTGTCAAATGCTTGCTCAATATCCATGAAAAGGGCTGTACAGTATTCTTTCTTTTCTATTGCTAGTAAAATTTCGTTGACAAGCCTGTGCATTTGCTCTATCGTGGAGTGCTTGTTTCTGAATCCAAATTGGTGATCTGGTTAATTTTTCTATTTCTATTGTTGGTTTTAGACGATCGTATATTATTTTCTCTAGTATTTTGGAAAACACAGGAACTAGTGATATTGGTCTATAAGATGCAGTTTGGTGTGGGTCTTTGCCTGACTGAGGTAACATTATGATCTGTGCTAGCTTCCATAGATGAGGAAAGTATTGGATTCTTAAAATTGCATCGAATATTATTGTGATTAAACGTATTATTTTTGGGGGATGGTTTTTCAAGATTTTACCATTGATTAGGTCGATTCTTGGTGCTTTATTGTTTTTTTGTTTTTTCGATTATGATTCTAATTTCTTATATGATGTAGTGATTGTTTGAATGACATTTGGTTTTACTGTTGTCAATATTATACGGGGTAAATGTGTTACAATGGTGATTGGAGAATTCTACAGCTTGCCCTTCGTTGCTTCTGGGCCATGTGTTGTCTGTACCATATTTCTGATTGCTGGGATTAGTTTTATTTGCTTCTTTATTTTGTTCGTGGCTTTCCGTAGAGAGTAGTTGGCATTCTCGTTCGTAGAGAGCGTTTCTATGAATTTTGAGAATTCGTTATTATTATGATCTTTTATTTTACTTTTTGTTTCTTTTGTGACTTCGTTTAGATGTTTTTTGTTTTCACGTGTTCTATGTTTCTGCCATTTTGCTTTCGCTTTCCTTATCTCTCTGATTTTGTCAAGGATATCTGTTGGAATTATTTTTGTTTGCCTGTTGTTTGGCTCATAATTAGTAGTTGCCCATGCTGCTTCTTGTATAATTTCTGTCAATGTTGTTACTGCCTGTTTGATCCGTTCGGGCGTTTTTAATGGAATATTATAGTTGATTTTGCTTTCGGTTAGTTCTTTAAATGTTTGCCATTTGGTGCTTTTATTGCAAAGCGACTCTAGTTTGCTATAAAGTATTGGTTTGCTTGTGTATTCTATTATTATTGATGTATTTTTAATTTAATATCTCAGATGTTACTATTTTTTAATAATTAGGAGTTTCAAGTTGTTACGTCCGGTGACTCTCAACACAAACCAGGCCGCGGGCAAAATGGCTGCCAGATGTCTATACACTCTCATTGCGTGCCCTTAATAATCTTAAGGATTTACTATAAATCTTGGCATTTTCATAGTTAAGGTCCTTCAGACCAAACAAGTATCTTTTTACTTGAAGTGTTCCTTAAATTTATTGTCCACTCCAGGATGGTGCGACAAATTTGGTTTTTATCACGTACGGTGTCCCGCGCTATCAACTTTCTCTCGGGGGCGGCTAGAACCCTTCCTCACCCACTTTCCTAGCCAAAATTACTATCAACGAACCAACGGTCCCGTGCGCTAGACACACCTATGAATAGCTTTCCTCAGCCACAGCATCGTCATCAAACTTCACTGGTTTTCCATCTTTAAATCAGTCAACATCTCTTAACTGATTTTTCATACGTTGGCCAGTCAATGACTGGTTTATCAGTTTTAGGTCAGTCATTTATTTAACTTATATCTATACGCAACGAGCGTAACTGTCTATATCTACAAAGTTGTTGGAATGAAGTGTACATTGTAACCTGTTACTTCAGTGTTATAATCAGTTCAACCACCTTTATTATCCTAAACGAATTAGGGGATCGATCATTTCGTGCCGTTGATTATCTAATCGTGACGGGAATTTACGACTTTTGTTGGCGCGCTTCCTCGTGATCGCGTCTCTCCCCGAACGATCGAAAACAAGGTATGAATATAAAAATAAAACATATATAAAAATACAAATAAGAATAAAAGAAGATATATGAAAAAATATATATTGGTGGATATGACCTAACAGAGATATAAAAGGTTATTTTATTTTTCTTGATAAACATCATAATTATTATTATTTTATCTTTCAATAATAGAGCACATATTAATATGTATCACTAAGTAATATTTACGTGACTCACGAGCTCAGTTTGGTACTACTGGAAATCTTAAGTTCTACAATATCGTAGTTGATAACAATTTTAATATTCATGAGTATGTAGAACCGAATAAAAAATTTTTCGATTTTGTAAAATGATTCTGTGGTATAATTGGATGCAGTATACAGTCAAGGAATGTTGATTATGTATCACGGACCATGAAATTGTGGGACAATTTCCTAAATTAGGGGCCTGTGCAATGTTTTTACATTATATATATGCATGCTGCATGCGGTAGATTTGTAGAATATGTATGTAAATTTCAGAAAACCGTTCGTATAGCCTTGTTATCTCTACAATTCATCAAGATCATCTGGCAACAAAAATTAGATCGCTATTTATTGTGAATTTCAAATCTCTTTTTATTCATCTTCCGCTTATTAAATTTTTCTCACTTGATTGATCTAGCTGTGAAATATTTTGAACTATTATACCTGTGATGATCGACTTTCATTATTTGGATTTTTTGAAACTTGGAAATGATAGTTCCGAGTTACGATAACTAGTTTTAGGATACTTAATTATAATTTGTATTCTATATGCAATTTATAGTGAAATTTTTACTTTTATTTTACTGCTTGGCATTACTGCTTGCAAAAATAAGCACAATAATAAATACATCTTCTTAACTCTACAACTATATGTATGCTTTCATTTTGTTCCTTCAAAGCGAGTCAACAATGGCCTTAATAACACCGTGAAAAAGAGTTTCATATTCAGTAAACTATCCTCCAAAAGGATCTCGAGATCCTCTACGCTGTAGATCTACCCTCCAGTTGCTGATCGCAAAAAATTTCTCCGCTAAATCTCTCTTTTCAGTGATGCGTTTAGCTCCAACAGTTTCATTTAATGTGACTATGTCACCGACGGCGAAGGAACGATGGAAAAAAACGCGAAACGCAGTAAAATGTACAATCGGTAAGACGGAAACGGAAGGGCTTCGAAAAGATGGGGTGGGAAAACATCGGTGCAAATTAATTATGTTGTTACATACAAAGGGTGGGTCGGGTGTGTAAAGTTCTCTTCGACAAGAATGACGTCTCCCGATGACTAATCTTGCCGTTGTCATGGCACAATGAAAATCACTGTCCAGATTCCATAAGCTTTAATCGAACTTCAACCCCAACCTTCAACTTCAACCTTCGCGACAGGAGCGACGCAATCTTGCCGGTGTCATGAGCTTTGACGGGCTGTCGGATTGAAAGTGGTCCGTCATGCTGCCAATAAAAGCCGTAGCTGAGATCTTCTCACGGAGGAAGAAGTGGATCGTTCTAATCCTGTTCGATCGATCGAGCAGATACGATTCAACAGCGAGTTTGGTTATTGATTTTGTGGCGAGCTTTGTGGATGTTGTATCGAATGAAATCTTGATGAAAGATGTTGACAAAATTGGTATATGGTTTTTGAACAGTGGATGGTATTGGTGTACGTTAAGAGAGCATGCGTAAGATATTGTTACTAGTATTATTTACTTTTTTAATATTTTATACATATTGTGCGAATGCTCTACAACTTTGTATTATGAAAGTAAGCGATGCAAATTAAATATCATACAATAAAATTAATAATAAGATTATTAGAGTAAAATAAGTATAAATTAACATATGTAATAAGCTTTTTTTATTCTCCAGCAATTTCTTGGAGTATAGTATAAAGTATAAATTACCACATGCAATAAGCTTTTTTTATTCTCCAGGAATTTTTAGGAAACTTTATTTATTGACTTAATTTCTCATATTTTTTCTACACATTAAGTACACTTGTACATGAATGAGAAAAATAGGGAATGAGGGTCGGAGTGATTTATTTTGTTTTATATTATTTTTTTAAACAGATTATTTGCTGATATAAAATGAATACTAAATTGGTATATTCGTTGGAAAAAGCGTTGCATGAAATGAAACAAAACATAGGTAATTTTTTTATGAAATGTCGTATGTTTAATTAAAATAATTAATTGAATTGTTTATAGAATTGTTCATCGAGTTATTAATTTGATTATTCTTCATTTACACAAATCTTTAGATTCTCGAAAGTAAGCTTCCAAAATTCTTGAATTGAGAAAGTATTCGAATGCTGTTTTTGTATTTTCACGTGTTTACTGTTTTATATATATTTAATCAAAAAATTTTTTGTCATATTTTGCTGTATTTTTTCTAAGCTTAATTTTATATAAAGATACACACAAATATCTAACACTTTTATTACAAATTTTCTTAATGCTGCTCAATATAATTAATGATAATTGATAAGAAAACAAAGTTTAATCCATAAGATTGAAACTCTGAAGAAACGGTATTTGAAAAGAAGAAATAGGAAACAACAATAAAAAGATTGTACAAGATGGCGAATATAATAAAAAAATATGATAAAATTGAGACTATGGGCTTATGACAAGACAAGAATTATAAAAGGAATGGAAAAGATATATGATAAATAAAGTGCGTTATGATATTCATTTACACGAGATGAGCTTGAATATGAAATAATTGTGTTAAAAAATTTTAGTACTGGTATATCTGTTGGTATTAGAGGGTACACTATTTGTGAAATATACACTTACCATTTATAGAAATTCAAACCCGTTTTGAAATATTGAAATTCTATTTTAAATAAATATTTGTTAAGTATTATCTAAAGAATCATTTTTTTGAATAATGGGTGGATTTCATAAATTATGATTTCAACGTCCATAAATTTGATGCAAAACAATGACAGGAATTGAAAATTCTTTTTTCAATTAGGACGTGGTTATACGTGGCTCGAGTCACACAGTAAGTACAATAAAAACAGGGAATAGGAATAATGATAACGTACAATCACAGTAAAAGCAGCAATTCTTGTTATCTCTCACTTTTGTCCTATACACGACGGTTCAGCACTTTTTACTCATGAATTTTTATCACGCACATATGCATGTTTGGTGCTCCTCCTTTGTGGATAATTTAACAAAAATGTGCAAAAGCGTAATTCTCTCTTTCTCCTGGAAATTAAAACTGGACGCTCACAACATAAAATTGACACTGACAAGCTCGAGATTTTGTAATGTTAAACGTTTTTATAAAATATTTAATGTTTTTTGATCAATTAAAACTATTTATTGTTCCACTTTGGGAAGGTATTATAATTTTGTATCACAATATTATAAAACTGCGACAATTTTATGCTGGAATATTGAGATGAAGCAGAATTTTGAAAATTTAAGAGTTGAAAGTTAAAGGTTTTAAGAATGAAAAATTACAAAAATTATGTATAATGGAATTAGGAAAATAAACCGTCAAATACATGAATTAATAATTAGAAAACTAATTAAAATTTTTAAAAAGAATTAAAAAATTAGATAGTAAATATTAGGAAATTTAGGAGAAGATACTGATATTTTAAAAACATTAGAACTATCTACTATAATCCGACGTTTCTTCAAATGTTTATATTATACATATAATATGTATATCATCTGAAATATTTTCTTAAGAACCTTGCACATGGATCTACTAATAGTATACACCGAATT
Source organism: Bombus vosnesenskii (assembly GCF_011952255.1). Taxonomy (NCBI): domain Eukaryota; kingdom Metazoa; phylum Arthropoda; class Insecta; order Hymenoptera; family Apidae; genus Bombus; species Bombus vosnesenskii. The sequence goes on from NW_022883067.1 coordinate 47,335, forward strand.
TGAATTAAAATCCTACTATTCTTCATTTTTAACATTTTCACCGATTTCTCTTATACATTGCAGTTCACATTTACTAATTTAGTGATAAATCTGTCCAAATTGCAGTTAAAGTACAATAACATAAAGAACGGAGTTCGAATCGTCAGTTTCTTAGACTCCTTAATATCAGAATCTTCAGTTAATAGAACGTATGATCCCAATAAAAATAGATCCAAGAAAAAAATGTCGCTTGCAGGCAGAGCTTTCTAATTCAAATATATAGTAATGGTTGGTCGCTTGTAATATTCTTAGTGCATCTGGTTAAATTGGAAAAGTTGGTCAGCCAGTCTCTAAAACTCGTTAAAAGCTGTGCTGTACGAAGGTATGGCTGAGAAGTGCATTCTCATTTCCAGTGTTCCTTCTGAAAATCCTGATATTTGGCATCGCTACGCTCTCGACTTTCATGACCTTCTGTTTGCGATTGCTTCAACTGAAATTTCTCGCCTCAAATTTCCAATTAACTTGAACTAATCTACTTACTAATTAATAGGAAATTAGTTGGAAAATTTACAAATGATTAAAGTTTTGACAGAATTACAGCATTAATAGTATAGTATAAATTCGACAGTACACGAACTATATAACACGGTCGGGAACGATTGCTATTTTTGAGAAATTCAATTTTTCTATCAGTTGAATAATAGCAGTTAGATGATATGTGACTTTGTAGTAACTCAACGAACAGCATGTATTTTCAACTGCTCTACTTCCGCTTTTTCCGGGACTCTAATAGTAAACATCGTATCATGAGTCCCTACGATTCATGGAGAGACAGAATCAATCTAGGTAATAAAAAATCACAATCATCAGAGTCAACATTGGTCGTAAGCATGCCTGGCAGCCAGTAACCAAGTGAAAGAACGCACAGACTATCTTCCTGCAAACTTCGTTGCCTAGCTACATCTTTTCTATTTCTACACATTTCATTTCCACAGCTATACTTCTTAAAACACATTGACACAGCCATCATTCGAAACACAATCAATAGGGAAACAACTGTTTTTATCGAACTATGGACTACCAACAAGAATTCAGCGAAATTTATTTAAGATTCTGTAAAACATTCAGCTCCCAACAAGATTCCACCTAATATCATCAAATTTCAATGCGTCTAAATATTTAAACATAAGAGCAAAGCGTAGACAAACATTGTATATATAATATATATAGTAGTAAGCTAGTATATAGTTATAACTAAATTACTTTGTAAATTTAGTTTAAATAAAAAGATAAATAAAGAGATAAAAGAAATAAAAATTTGGCTACAATCTTAACTTACAGTTTGCCGTGTAACGATCTCATTATGATCCTGAATAGTATTTATAGAGAAAAGCATAAAAATATAAAATGAGTTTCTTTGTATCTCTGAATGGTCGTAAACATTTTGTGTTTTCATTTCATGTAAAAAGGAGTAAAATCTATAAAATACAATAATAATTTCAGCATTTGAAAATTACTTATACAATAACTGATTATTTATTCTATATTTTCATAGTAAGCTATACGTAATGTGCTTCAGGAAAAAAATTAATTTTGGAATTAAAAGAAAATATTATGAAATATTAAAATATTAAAAAAAGGAAATAATACGTAATGGTAACGTTTATTAAAAAGTATGTATAAAAGAAAAAAAAGATCGTACATGCTGAAAATTTTCGGAATTTTAGATAACATCACATCATATTTTTTTTTAAACACATCGTGCAAGCATGAAACAAATATATATCGTGAAATTATCTATCAGTTTATTAAGTACTATATCTATCACTATGCATTATCAACTATATTAAACATATCTATCGACATATCTGTTACATCTGTATTCCAGCATCAGAAACCATTTTGGCGACAACAAACAGTAAAAAATGTGCAATTTTTCGCTTAGAACAGATATTGTCCAGACATAGAACAAAGACATTGTAATATTATAAAACCCCCTCCCCACCACAAAAAAAAGGAGAAGACAAAAGAGAAATAAAAGCAAAATGAAAAGCTCACATTCACGAGGATTAATACTCGACTGTTTATTACATCTCTATTTCGAAAATTTCGACGACATCAATCAGGTAGGGAAGAAAGACATATCGTGACAGTATCTAATTCTGAGAATAGAAGAACATAAAACGAAAAGCTCTACTTCCACTTAAAGTGATTGATACTATCTATCAGCCTATTATATCTTTGACGGTGTTTCATTGCAGCGTAATCTATCTTAGAAATGGCCGGATCAAATTGCTGGCAGCACTGGGAGCTCTATGCTCTATGCTCACGTCGGGCACGCTTCCATTAAGGACAAATGGTACGAGTGCTTTAGTCGCGTTGAATCCGTTAAGTGCGCCGCTAATTACGTCGTCTATTTCGGCCTAGTGTCCCTAATGAGCGGCCATGCACTCCACAATTGAATAGCCCCTTGTTAAATTGCGAATAAAAGACGGGTGCACGAGGCAACTGGCTTCTCACGATCGTCATGGCTAAGTCGTTAAAATCGCTTTCATTTCATCGATGGATCGAAGATTTCCCGCAATCTAGATCTTACCAAGCTCATATTCGTCGAATTCGTTAAACTTCTCTAATTAGAATACTCTTTTTTAATATGATTAGTAATTGACGTTAGGATGAAATTTAATGGTGTAGTGCATAAATGTAGATATATGATAGATCAAGTATTGATCCATCAAATTCAAACTTGGAAGAAATGACATTTCATGTGCATCAATCCTTAATGATATGTATTAAGAGATTGAAATATTGAAGTGATTAGGGAACGTTAATAAGAGTGATTTATTTTAAGTATTACTTAAAGTATTATTTACTGAGTATTACTTAAAGAATTGATATCTGAGCTTTCTTGTACGATTGTAGTGGTACTGTTAGCGAAATTTAATGTTTCAAGTTGCAAGTAATGAATGTTAATAAATTGCTCTGACGAAATAAGTAGATTGCAGTAAATTTTACAAACTGCATTGTCTTATTCGACGTAAAATTATACAAAATAATTATACAACACAAGTCTATAATCCAAATAAATAATTTACATAAAAAGATAACGAATATTCTTATAGTATTTACTGCAAAATATCTTGATTTGTTTTACGATTTTTAATTACAAAAATAAATTTACTGAACAATAGCTAAATATAATGTATCAATAATGTGGTGTGTTTATCCATTGCAATGTTTATCGATTTGCAATTGCAAATTATATTTGCATTGCGGCTAATTAATAACGATCAAATAAATTTCATATTTTATAGTTTAACAAAATATAATTAAATATTAAAGGATAAAAGAATCGTATATTATCGTCAATATTTATCATGACTATATTGTGGACGTTTATGTATATTAATAATTATGCAAAAAGCATGTGATATTTAGGTACGCAAAATATGTAAAATATCCGAGAGAGAGAGAGAGAGAGAGCGAGAGAGAGAGAGAGAGAGAGAAAGAGAGAGAGAAAGAGAGAGAGTTGAAGTACATGCTACTAAATTTTATGTTTAATTAATATTTAACAATCGTAAATGTATCGTCTGATGTGATTTATAGTTTTCATATTATTAACATAAATATGCAAAACATGCATTATATAAAGATGCAAAATTATATTGTATTCTTTATATTATTAAATATCAATGTTTATTTAATAATTTATTCAATTATCAGTGTAGTTTAGCAATTATCGACTGTTAAAGGTTAAACTCTTTCTAATTATGCTAGAACTTGAGGTACGCATTGATCGTGTTCAATCGAGTCGCATCAAAGGGATACATCCGATTCGACGAGGTTGCATTACCTTAAGCTAAGCTCGCGGCAGTTACACTCAGTAATTATTCACTTTGGATTCTGCTAGGAATTACACGTTCCGATTATTTGGTCCAGAATTCACGACAATTGCAATTTCGTTTCCACTTCTAATAATATCTTCCAGTCTCCCTGACAATCTTTACCCAAACGTCACGAAACGTGCTTTAGTTTTTCAGTTAGTTAGACACTGTGATACAGTACTTTCTGGGCAAAATTATAAGACAGTTTACATATTTGTATATTTCGTATATTTAAAAAAAAGAAATGTACATTTTATATACCCTATATGTTGCGTACCATCTCCAGAGTGAACATACAAGCTCTTAAGTTCATATGATATACGACAAAAGGGTTAAAAAGAAAAATGTAAATATGAACTGATTTTGATTAGACAAAATTATGAAAGAAGGCTTATTTTGCATTTTTATGTCAGTATACTATATATCATAGTTATTCAATTGCGAGCAAGATATAGAAGTGAAAATATATCACTTACTTATAACATTAAAAGATTTATTTAACACTAAACCTACCGACACTTCGTGTATACCTATTCCTACCGTATGCGGTAAAGATGATCGATGATTAAAGAAGTAATAGTTTCTATGATTTCACTTAGATAATGGTTAATTTATAACTAAATGTATCTAAAATGATGAACTTTCATATAATTTCGTCCAAATTTACTTTTGTTTAATTTCAATTATAGACTTAAATAAAATTACTCTTTTATTTATATAGAGATATATCTTATTCAACTTCGCTACATTTTTTACAAATTATCTTATTATCAAATGTATATTTGATGCATAAATATTTCCTGTATCTTAAACAAATTTTCGTAATTTTGTAACCTTTACAATTTTTTACTTGACAAGTTTTTTGTCGCAATGAATTTGAACTTGTTAATAGTTTTATTGCATGGTTTTTTCCCGCGATTCTTTATATAAAAGTAACGTATGCACCAGGTTTATAACAATTTTGTGAATTCTCTGTAAATTGGCCCCATACTGTAGATACCATTGCAAATTTATTGGTTCGTAAATGTTGGCTTCTTTAGCTCTACTTATCAAAACGTGTAAACCTCAAAATTTCTGCAAAGTCATTCCTGTTCATTGTTTTTGAAAAAAAGGAGGTCTTAAAAATTTAATCCACAAATATGAGACATTTAAATTTTTTGCCCGATATGCACCGCGGGCATATATCAAAGCAATAAATGCATCTAGTTTTGTTGTATCTTTTTTTGTTTCTTTTTTTTTGTGTGAGGAGGGTAAAATGCTGTTACGCATGCCCAGACTGGGCTATGTGGGACTCGGCGTTGCCGTACCCATTAAATACCCTTCCTCTCTCCGCTTCTCTTCTGTGCAAGCATCAACCTCGGAACCACCTTACAGTATTACTTCAGGGTTGGGTTTAACTACGCATCACTCCCTCATACTTGAGTCCCGTTTCTTCTTCTTCTTTCCCTAGTTCTCCTCCTCTCTTCGAATTTCTCTTGCGTCATTCTTGCTAACATGATTTTTCTGCACAAGGCCTAAAACCTTGCCCAGTTGTCTTCCTTCTTCACCACTAGCTCCACTAGATTTTCCCTTGTTAGTGGTGTGCCGACGTAATGTTCAAACTCCGTCCTCTCACGTATACATCTTGGGCAGTGAAAAAGCGCATATTCAACGTTATCATCTTCACCATTGCAGTTCCAACATCTGGATTGGTCTTCCTTATTAATCATTTTACGATACATATTAAAAATCCCATGCCCCGTCAGGATCTGTGTGGAGCAGTGATCAATATTCCTCCTATATTTTCTAAATAATCATACATCCGCTACCAGTCTCTTCGTCCAATTGTCTTCTCTGTAAATTCGCCATTCCTCTTTCCATTTATCCATGATGTGCTCCTCCACTGCCATAATCCTCTCTTGATAGATCGAAACGGCCCCAGCTCTTGAACGGGTGTTGTACTGCCCCTGCTGATCCTCCTTTTCATTACGATATTTCTTTGCCCGAAGCTCCGCTGTGAAATAATTGGGCATAATGCCCATAAGCACGCATAATGCCCATAAGCACGCACAATGCTGTATAGTTTTGTTGCATCTAGCTCCCTCTTAGTCCTTAATATTCTAAATGCTTCTTCTTCCGTACATTTTATTATATGATCCCTTATACGGTGATCAATGATAAGATAAAATGCCGTCTTTACTTGTCCTTTCATTATGTGCCGTTTAGCATATCCCTAAAAATATTATGAACTGATGTCCTGCCATGTATGGGACTTGCATCTATTTCTCTCCAAACTGTCCCATCGGGCGCAGTTTTGATACATTGGTTCTCTACATCAGTTTCACCCTTTGCTGTCAACGATAATTTCTTTCCTTTTTGCCCTTACGTAAACGCTTATTTATATTCATTTCTGATTTGGTTGTAAATAGCTTTTCATGTGTTTCCATGCCGTTGTTAGGTACTGAAGTTTCTTGTTCGTCGCACTGAACAAGTCTTCCTCTATGTCTATTATTTTCTTTTTAAAGTCGTGACATTTCTAGGATAAATATTTATTACAGAATAATACCATGTACGGAATACAAAATTATTGTCAAATTTGATATGCTTTACTTTTCCTTTTCTAACAACTGTACACAAAACGCTCTAGGATGCTTTCTCAATAAATATATAATAAATATGTTCAACAATAATGCTTTCTCAAAGATAACAAGTTTAGATGTGAACTAATTGACTAGCACACTGAGATGTATTCTAGTCAAAAGGACAATAGCAAGTAAGAATATGGTCTGTATATAATATCTGACGGCGATATTTATACGAAAATATTGATGAGTATTGGCCGTTCTCCACTAATTACTCGAGGATGGAATTGGGAAAGCTTTTTCCGTGTTTTATCGCAATGAGCGATAACCCTAAGAAACTTCTCGACTTTTAAAATGCTTGTAACAATGGACTGTAAAAAATGCTAAATGTTATAGTGGTTCCTACGGGTGTAACAGCTGTTATTATTTATTATTACTGATTTTGTTTATTATTTGACCTTGAAATAGCCTTTTCTTTGTACTGGTTGCATTTATTTTAAAAGTAACTAAAATATCTTGTTGGGCGGTCAAAATGACCGCTCGCGATAGGTAAGGCAGAGTACAAATTTTTCTCAGAAAGTAAAAGTGCAAACTAAAAGTAAATACGAAAAAATATATTGTATGCATGTTTTAGGAGAAGTCAGAAATTATAAAGCGATATGATAAAGTTTAAATATGATTAAATTTACGTAGAAGTTCCAGAGCGGTCAATTTGACCGCAGCTGGTAGGTTTAGTGTTAAAAGGCAATAAAGTAGTGAGTTGAGGGGTGTTAGACAGGAATGTAGTCGACCGAATCGTATTATTGCGGATGGAAAAGTATTGCAATAGCAAAATTGAAAGAACAAGAAAATATTGCGGCATGTACTGAGTGAGTCAGAAGATGTGGAAAGGATAGCAGGGATTATTTCAGCACATTACAATATGACGAAATATTCATATAAACACACGTCTGATATGACCTTGTTTTCGAGTTACAGCTTATTTTGTGATATTAGACATTTGTCAGACGAATTAGATCAACGATTTCTTGGCAAATGGATAGGTCGTACTGGCCTAATTTCCTGGTCAGCTCGCTCTCTGGGTCTGAATCCATCCGATTATTAGTTATGAGGGCATTTAAAATCTCTTGCTTATAAAACGCTAATTGACATTGTTGAAATTCTTCATCATCTTGACGATCAAAGTTGTTGACAAATCTATACTGTTCGAACAAATTCGACAATTTATGATACGATGTATTCACGCTTTTGGTAAAGCTGGCCTGATCATCTCAAGCAATTTCTCAGAAGTTAGGTAAGCAACTACTACAACTGCTAAAACAGTTAAACAAGTCATTACTTGAAACTAAGGTCATATCGGACATACGTCTATGTGAACTTTTCTACTTATTGTGCTGTGTTCCTACTATCAGCTCACCTTGTATAATATACTGTAAAATCTGGACGTTTATGGAAAAATTAAGAAGATTTCGTATCGATCTAAACACAAGTATGCAATATGTTACAAAAAGGAATTTAAAATTATATGAGATTGTATTACCTTCTTTAGCTTAGTTGTCGGAACTTACCTAATTCTGGTATGTAAATAACTACTACAACAGAATTCAACGAAATCGTAAATGGTAGCGATCGCAACAACATAGTTCACCCTCTTACTGCATTCAATTAAGCAACAAGGTAAACAGTGTGAAACACCGAGGACGCTGTTCTGTGCGTTATAAAGCGGAATTAGGCGTGTTTACACGAAACAGCGGACTTACATACTTCAAAAGGCGGATGCTCTTGGCGCTTGTACAATGCAACAAAGAAGTATTGTACGCGAGAACGAACCCGAGAGACCGTTGGAGGCTCCCAGAAATTACTAGCTCTACCATGGAAATTATCGCGATAAGTCGCGTCCTAACTACAATGGAGATCCCGAAATATCTGTAGCGCTCCTTTGTTAGGCCGTCATTTCGAGCGTCCGTTGCCTGGATTTACAAGCTACGAATTTTTCTAATTCTTGCTTTTCTATCATAGTACAAACGGTGTGGTTACCTTGATGCAAGGCTGTTTGAGATAGTTTTGAGCATGTTTGGAGATGTTTAGGTGCAAGGTAGGAGTATTGTATCTATTGTAAAGGGTTAGGGAATGGAAATACGTAATTGAAATTTTTGAATGATATATTAGGTATATTATTGAATATGTAATACAATTGTATTGTACGTACGAGAGTGAGGGAACGTAGAGTAAAAACGCACACAAGTATATATCTTCTCCCTAGTATGTACATATGTGAACGTCGCATGATGGCTTAGGCCTCCGTTGAGAAGAAAGAGCGATGAGCAGTGTAAAATCTCGTGCCCTAGGCCTCCGACGAGTAGCCCACGTGGCGAGCAAAGTTATGTGAATATTCGAATAAAGTTCTTTGTAATACCTCTTCAAATTGTCTCCATAGTTTAACATGTATAAATAAATTTGATATTTTTGGCAACAAAAAGTTCGGTAATCATTTACAAGAAGGTACTCTCCATTGACTTCGATGACCTTATGTATCATTAATGTAGTATCGTGGACGAAAGGCCTAAGAAATATCGGGCGAACTATGAACAATGTCGCGAGAGCCGAGGCGCCGTCGGGCCCATCAATGTGTCATCGGTCTTTTCAAGTGCATAGTTTTGTGGACAGTTCGTGGTCAGTTCGCTGTGGAGTGCCGAAGCGTGCAGACGTGTCTCTAGTGCCCAGCGTAGTTCGAAAACAACACGTGTCGCCCAACCGTCGAAAGAGAACACAGCTAAGTGTCCCTTACCCTCTAGGGAGAAGAAAATCCCACGCACCTAACCCCAACCCGAATACTAGCCTCACAGCCTCACGACTAGTTGTTCATTCCGAATTAACTAGCTCGATGATGGCCCAGCAACCGCGACCAGGCTCTCCGGAGCAGACTCGCAGCTACCCCGTGCTACCCCCCCCCCCCGTGGCAGAAGTGTAGCAGAACTCTCTGCACTAACGACGCTAACACTACAAAGAAAAGGAAAATAGAAACAGCAACGTAAATAAACACACACAACAGGTTCGCCGTATTGGAATCCTCAAACGACGCCATGGAAATCGTAGAACCGCCACCAAACCAACACTCACAGAGAATCCCCCTCCCCCACCAATATTTGTGGACGACGTCATTGACATACAGACAATGATCAAGTCCCTAGAGAGAGATACCAGCAAGGAGGAATATAACCTTAAGATAAGCAACAACAAGGTGAAAATACTACCGACGAACCCAGAAGCTTACAGAAAACTCACCAAGTCACTCAGGACCCTGAACGCCAACTTCCACACCTACCAACTCAAACAGGAAAGGCCTTTCCTGGTGGTCCTACGAAACATACACCACTCAGCAGACATAGACGAACTAAAATACGAACTCTCAAAACTCGGCCACGAAGTCATCAACGTAAGTAATATAAGGCATAGAGTCTCGAAAGACCCGTTATCCTTATTCTTCCTAGACATTAAACAAAAACCGAACAATAAGGAAATATACAACATCAGTCGCCTAATGAACGCGATAGTAAAGATCGAATCACCGCTCGTGAAAAAAGAAATAGTGCAGTGCAAAAGGTGCCAAAGGTACGGTCATACGCAGAAATACTGCAACCATACTTTCCGCTGCGTTAAATGCGCAGGCTCTCACACCACTGACCAGTGCGCCAAATCACCGGAAACCCCAGCGAAATGCATCCACTGCCAAGGGGACCACCCTGCCAACTACAAAGGCTGCCCAGCATATAAAACACTATACACGAACAGGTACCCTAAGCTCAGAGCAAAAGAGGTATCCAACCAAACACCCAGCCCGCCGAAATTCACGACTACCCCAACCCCCTCAACCAACCAAACACCCAGTCCTACCAAATTCATCTCCACCTCAACCTCCTATGCCCAAGCAGTACAAGGCATCCAAAATAACCCGAACAGCCAAAGGAACCTTCCCCAAAACAGTGACCCCAACCCACCAAACACAGACAACTCCTCAAGGCTTGAAAAGCTAATAGAGAAACAATCCGAGCAAATAAATCACTTGCTATCGCTACTAACACTCATCGTGGAAAAATTAGCACGCCCCGACTCAAAATAAAACCAAGGCGCATAGCACTCTGGAACGCCAACGGTCTAGCGCAACACAAACTTGAACTAGAACTCTTCTTAAAACACCAGCAAATCGACGTAATGCTCGTGTCGGAAACCCACTTCACCGACAAGAGCTACCTGAAAATAAATGGTTACAAATTCTACCATACCCAACACCCCAGCGGAAAGGCCCACGGTGGCACCGGAATAATAATCAAAGCAAGTATTAAGCACTACGAACTCCCATCATTCCAGAAAGACTACCTCCAAGCAACAAACGTAGCAATAGAAGACTGTCATGGCTCAATCACCACCTCAGCAGTATACTGCCCTCCCAGACACTCCATCGCCAAAGAAGACTTTGATAACTTCCTGGACACCCTGGGCAACAGATTCATAGTTGGAGGAGACTATAACGCCAAGCACATCCAATGGGGCAGCAGACTGGTTACAGCAAGAGGCAAAAACTTCTTAAACAGCATAATAAACAACAACCTCAACTACCTCACCACATACGAACCCACATACTGGCCCACTGACACCAACAAAATACCCGACCTTCTCGACTTCTTCATAACTAAAAATATCCCATCAAGACACGTCCAGATCAACTCCTCGGCTGATCTCTCCTCTGATCATTCTCCCGTGATAGCAACAGTCAGTTCAACAATCATCGAGAATACACCTAATGGCTCCATTCACAACCAACACACCAACTGGCAGCTCTTCAGAGAAGTCTTTACACACTCAACCTCAGCCTTCACCCCACTAAAAACAAAGGAAGATATCGAAGCAGCCACGGAATACTTAAACACGAGCATAATAAACGCAATCCGCCTCTCCGCACCGACAAAGCCACCTAACAGCAAACAAGAATATCCCCATTACATACTAAAAAAAATAGCAGAAAAACGAAGACTAAGAAGAGTATGGCAGACCCATAGAACACCGGAGGACAAACGCAAACTTAACAACGCAACTAGAAAGCTATCCAGAACCTTAAGAAACTATAAAAACGACTGTTTCCATAAATACCTCGCCAGCTTATCCCCCACAGCCGACGCCAACTACTCACTATGGAAGGCCTCCAGGAAACTCACACGCCCCCCACAAATAATCCCACCTATCCGCCGTCCGCAAGGTGGATGGGCGCGAAGCCCTATAGAAAAAGCCGACCTGTTTGCAAAACACTTGTCAAAAGTATTCAAACCCCATTCCCCCCAAGCCGCCGCGGACGTTACTGAATACCTGCACACCCCCTTCCAAATGTCCCCTCCTATCGAACCCTTCTCCTCTGCAGAGACTATAGAAACAATCAGTCGCCTAAACCCCAAGAAAGCAGCAGGACACGACCTAATAGGCAATAGAGCAATCAAGGAACTTCCCACAAAAGGGATAGCACTCATCACATCGATTTTTAATGCTATCCTTCGCCTGGAACACTATCCTAAGGCTTGGAAAATCTCATTGATTACCCTCATCCCTAAACCCGGTAAACCGATATACGAAACCTGCTCCTATCGCCCAATCAGTCTTTTACCTACCCTGTCCAAACTATTCGAGAAGATGCTCACGAACCGACTCCTTCCAATCCTAGAGAACTTGAAAACACTCCCAGATCACCAATTCGGCTTCCGAAAACATCATTCTACAGTAGAGCAAATCCACCGCCTAACTCATACGATCAGCCAAACACTCGAAAAGAAAAAATATTGCTCAGCGGTTTTCCTAGACATCCAACAGGCATTCGATAAAGTATGGCATGAAGGGCTACTATACAAACTTAAAAAGATCCTACCCCACCCCTACTACTCCATCCTAAAATCTTACCTAACCAATAGGCAATTCATGGTTAAATACCCAGACGCCACTTCCGCAACATTCCCAATAGAAGCCGGCATACCCCAAGGTAGTGTCCTCGGACCCCTACTATACTCCATCTACACTGCCGACCTACCTATATCAAACGATATAACAATAGCGACATTTGCAGACGACACAGCGCTATTAGCTTCCCACGCAGACCCGGTAATAGCCTCATCCACTCTCCAGCGAAGTCTCGACTCCATGGAAAAGTGGTTTCACAAATGGGGCTTCAAAGTCAACGAAAAGAAATCCTCACATGTAACCTTCACGCTCCGAAAACAAACCTGCCCCCAGGTCACCATCAACAATGCAACAGTTCCTAGCAGGGACACAGTCCGATACCTGGGCATGACCCTGGACAGGAGACTAACGTGGAAGACACACATCTCAGATAAAAGGAAGCAACTAAAGGACAAACTAAAAAAACTCTATTGGCTCACGGGCCGACGCTCCAAACTAAATATACAGAATAAAATTACCCTCTACAAGACCGTAATAAAACCTGTCTGGACCTACGGAATCCAACTATGGGGAACAGCAAGTAACTCCAACATTGAAATACTTCAACGCTTTCAATCGAAAACGCTAAGATCCCTAATTGACGCACCTTGGTATGTAACCAATGAAACAATACACCGCGATCTCAAGATACCCACCGTCAAAGAGGAAATAGCAAAATATAGCGACAGATATAGCAAAAGAATCAACAAACACCGAAACCCCCTAATCACTGGACTACTCGATACGACGGACCAGATTCGCAGGCTGAAGAGGCACTACCCACTAGACCTAAGCGTTAGATTCATTTAATTATCCAAATTAAGCATATGCACTTACTTATAATACTTATAAATTATACCTATCTATAATAAGTATTAACTTATTTTAAATAAACAGCCATGTCACTGCGCCACGCCAGAAAAATTACTGAAAATTCTCAACGCGAGAATTGATTGTAATTTCAACAAATAAATAAAAAAAAAAGAAATAGTTTCGTGGAAAAGACCTACGTGACCCTGGCCACGAGCGTCTGCAGAACACGTGTGCGGTGGGCCTAGGAAAAAGACAACAGAATGCGGCAACGGCCAGAGTGTCAGTCGAGAAACAGAGTGCGAGTCGAGGAGCCGAGTGCGAGTTGAGCGGAGACGGAGGTTGCGAGTGGTGTTGCCGAGAGAGTGTGGATTGCGCTGTTTTCTGTACGTTTGGCGTGAATAGTTCAGGTTGAACAACAATCGTCTTTTTCTGTCTGATTAACATCTCTATTGTCCACTCTTTGTAAATACATTATATCACGATATTACATTAAGGTCATCATTCCGGACTTTTCCCTATACATACCATTGTTCCGTCTTAAATTTCGAGATATTTTCAAAAAACTTTTATTAAATTTAATTTCGGTTACACTCCATTCTGACATAGACGTGTTTATTCAGTACACCCAAAATTCAACTCACTGCGGCTAATCATCTCTAATATAAATAAGAAATGGGTTATGGGTTGCATTAAATGGAAAGTAACGCTAGCATTACTTAATTTTTATTTTATTTGATTTTATAAATGTATCGTAAATTCGATTATTACCGTTTATTGTTATTTGTATGTACTACCAAACATATTTTTGTGTATAGCTCAAAAACTAAGACCGTGTATGATTATTACTAGTTTGCGAGTGAGAAACATGTATACACATATATCTGCTGACTCATACACATCTGCTAATTGTTAATACATATATAGGTGCTGAGTAGATAGTTAAGATTTATGGAACTCATAAACAGTATTACGTTGGTTACATTGCAGAGTTTTTATTTCTACGCCGACATAATTTTACTAATCAAATAACTGCGTTTTTCGATACAATGACAGAAATATTTCTGATTATATAATATCAATTTTAATATGTAGCAATAAATTTAGTAATTATAAATTATAATACATTGATTTCTTACTGATGAGTCCTAATTTAAGCGAAATTTTTAAAAAATGTATGGTATTAAAAGTACATAGTGATAAAAATTATTTTTCATATAGCTCGGAAACTAAGGCCGAGCGACGGTAACATGTATAGGGAGAAATTGTTCAGAATCATGTGCTCGACAACATATTTCAAGGTCATCGAAATCAGTGGGGATTTTCTTTCTGTAAATAATTACTAAAAATTCAAATATTATTCACGTGTACAATAATAAACTTAATTTAAAATGCCTATTCTATTTAAATAAATTCAAACAATCTTGCAAATGGTGTTTCTCTTAAATTGTTGTAAGGTAGGAAAATATTTGAAATGATAATAAAACATTTTGAAAATCGATTATGTGTCAATAATCTACGGAGTAGGTGCGTCAGCTAAAACACCAGACTCTATCCGAGATATGGGCCTTCGTATTTTGCTTGGTGCATTTTTTACCAGTCCAATTTCAAGCCTTCTAGCTGAATAACATTGCCCGTTGATTTAGGAAGAATGATACCAACATGTAACCGACATATATGCGAAAACCCACATTTCGTAATAACTTAAAAACCATTTATAACGAAGCTAAAAAACAACGTATGCCACTCATAAATAGAATAGAAAATGTTTGTAAGCAATTACAGCAAGGAGCATAATTGAATCAATAATCACAGTTTCTGAATAAATCATTTTTCATCATTATAAATAATAACAAAAATGAAAAACAAATTTTATGTACAATTTTTATGTTTACAGTAAACGTAAAAATTTTTTCGGCATTATAATTTATTTTCTAATCTGTAAAAAAATTAATAGATCAAATTTTTCACCTTTTTAATAATGCAATATTTTAGCATAAATACGTTCTCAATATTTTGTCCACAACTGTTTCTCCTTTAGGAGAGTATTAATTCGTCTTGGAATACTTTCAACTAGTGTTTCACAATATTCTGGACATATTTGCCCCCATTGTTCATGAATTCTGTTTTCCAATTCTGTAATTGGCGTTGGCGGTGCATTGTATGAAGCTCACAATCGTCTCTTCATTAATCTTCTCAACTGGGTTGAGGTGGAGGTTGAGTAGCCCATTCCAAAAATCTTTACGTTTTTAGCCACTCCTGGCTATGTTTGTGGCTGTATGTTTCGGGTCTCGATCATGTTGGACTATTACATTTTCCTTAGCAATTTGCATATTATCAATAGCATCTATTCTCACAGAGATACCACTGCAAAATATTTTTGTATAAGTGTTAATTCACAATTCATTAATTCGATTTAATGAACCAACGCCAAAACCGCGAAGCACCCCGAGAACATAATGGAGCCACCTCCATGCTTCATTGTCTGAGAGATTAAGGAAGTTGGTCTTTGCGAATTCAGCGTCAGGAGATTCTATCGAAGTGCATTGTGTTAATTTTTGTTATGTGCGACCAAATAACCCGTTTCCAATCAGCAATTGTCCATCTTTGTCATTTTTTGGCAAATGATAAACGAAGTCTGATATTTTTCTCCGACAACATTGAGTTCTTTTTCTTTCAATAGCTTTAAAATCAGTCTTAACATTTTTTTAAGTGTCCTTTGAGCTGTCCATTTACTTATCCGTATTTCTGTGTCTTATTTCAATAACTCTGCAGCTATACTATGGCAGGTGAAATATCATCGGATCCGATAAGATACACAATTCTTCATTCGTTTTGTGGTGATAATATCTTCGGTCGTCCTCTCACCTTTAATAATATATTTTTACAATATTGTTATCTTAGTCTTTGCATTTTTGACTGGATAACATTACATTTTCCCGCAACATTTCGTGTAGATAACCCATCGTTCAAAAAAGTAATAAGTTTATTAACAAATTTTGAACAAATTGACCTCATATTTATTTTTATTTTTCTCTTTCTATGACTGAATGCAACAAACTGAATACTAGGACGTAGAATTCCTTTATGTAAACAAATGAAACTACTGCATGTAAACAAACTGCAAAGCCACACGAGGTATATTTCTTTTCTATGTGCGGTGCACAACTGAGTCAATTATTTTCTTTTGTCGACTATGAACAGAAAGGAATTTTCAAATAAAACAGATTGTCTTGTATAAACTGAAACCACAACAAAAATATATATAATAATTTTTTTCACATTACTTATTATTTCAAGCAATAAATAATGATTTACGTAAAATTTCCTAATATTGATACAGTTTTGTTCTTCACTGTAAATGTAACGTTTCCCAACATAAAAAAAGTAACCTCAACTTCTTGATAAATTGTAAAGTAGAAAATATATTTAATATAGAAGTGTAAGTACAAGTAGAATTTGAGCTGATCCCGATCCGCACGCTAGCAGTGTTTCCCTATAACTGAAAGACCCGAAGCCATCGTCGCCTGCCTACTGTCTATGGTCTACCTTCGTTCCAGTCTATTGTCTATACCCTGTCGATGACTTCAGTGCTTGAGAAAACTACAAAGACCAGATGTAGAGTTTTCTTAGAAGTGGTGACCACTTCAGCAATAACTATTAAATTATCGTACAATCTAACTAGTGACAACTCAATTTTTTCATATATTTATGCATTTATAAAAGTGGTTAGTGACAATGTAATTAAAGGTGAAGCATAAAAGACAACATAAGAATCATATATACCTTCTGCAAGTTAATTTCAATGAAAACGTGATATACTTAGAGCATTTTAATCGCAATAAAAAATTCAAAATTCACCCCTAAAACTATCTACAGAATATCACAGCTAACCTATAATTATTTAGAGAAATTTCTAATCCTTATAGTTTATATTCCTGAATAAACAATCTCCAATATATATATATATATATATATATATATATATATATATATCAACATTATCATAATATATTATACCTATACCTATTCGAGAAAAATTGCGACAACATAACTTGTATATTTAAGAAAATAAGAGAAAATATCTATTCTCCAAATCGGTCTCTATCTGAATCAAGGAAGATATAAAAAATTATAACGAAACTGAGAATTAGACACATAATGAAAAAAATATATTAAAAAAATGAAATACAAATACTCCCGTCAATGCTTAATAACGAAATCCGGTCGGCCATTCTGCAACAATTGTAATACTAAACTGTGCATAAAACATATTTTAAGATTTCCGCTTTCAGAGCCTTAAGAGAAAAAGGAAAACCCCCTCCTACGATCAAAGAATATATATGAGAAATATAGTATCCTTCTTAGAACAACTTAAAGTAATAAATGAAGTATGTACTAGCAATAAGAATCCATTTTTTGCTTACATTTGTCAGTTTATTTCAAAAACTAAAGGTCTAGAAGAGAATCTAGCTCTTATGCTCGATAGAACAGATATTTTTGCTGTGAGAAACATCAAGGAGAACTAGAAAATCATGTTTTGTTTCCAATATAAAAATGAAATAGAATCTGACAAAATTTGACAATGCAATTTGTCAAAATACACGCCGGTGGCAGTGGTACTCAACCCTTAACGCTCCGACCTTTAATTGTGAATATCGACCGGCAACTCCAACTCATCATTCTTCGACTTGCAAGTTTTTAAGTGTCAGATTTTAAATGCTACAATGACGTGTAAATAATAATATTAAAGTCATTCAAAACAATCTTTATTCATCTTAGAAGTAATATAATTTTGATTACAATATTTATATTAATTATAATTGATTGTGTGGAATTTTTTAAAACATTCATTGGGATGAAAACTAGGTTTGCGTTCGCGAGTCTTACAGTAGTAAACTGTTTGTTTTTTTACCGCATTACTTCCTTGTGGTGAACAAACAAGACACTTTTTCCCCCTTTCGGCAATTGATTTATTATATGGAGTTTCCCATCTAAACGTTGTTCCTTATCTGTTCCGGAAGGCTCGCCATACACATTGTTATTCCGAAAGTTACTTGCGAGCTGACTTACTAATAATTTGACAAACTTATAGTGTGACAAAGCGCTTTCTCCTTTCCTTTCCTGAGAAATCTTGTACATTTAAGCATTTATTACGCTTATTTCTAGTCCCCAAAAGAACAATTTCCACCACCATTTTAACGATTTTCTCAGGAAATAATATGTTGATGCATATTGATCGGCTTTATCTACAGTGCTTAAGAGGCACGCTTGGAGCATTAACCCCTTCCCGTACTTTAGCAAATCAGACTCGCGATGAAGATTTTGGCCCAAACATGAATATCGCGAGTCTGACTCTCGACCAAATACTTGGGCCAAATGTAAACATGACAAGCCGAGCTCGCAGACTGTTTCTTTGCCCGTTACGATCGTGACTGAATGTTAGTTCCTGTTTACGAGCATCAGTCTGGTCTGTTTCGTCGAACTAAATGGTACGGGAAGGGGTTAATGGTCAATATTGCTTTACATGCCGGTCAGCACAGCAAAACTGCTAAACGCGCGGCCATTATCTGTCAGCATAGAGTATCATTGCTATCGCCGCGCGTTCTGCTAAATCTTTTCGCTTTTACATTGGAATCAAAAGATGATTTTCTAATTTTTCTTCATACTTTTCTTAGCAAAAATATCTGCTTTATCGCTTGTTAGGGTTAAATTTTCTCCTAGATTTCTAGCTTTTGAAACACAATTGGAAATTATAAGTAAAAAATGGTACGCTTTTGGTGCTCGTTTCATTTTGAACGCTATTTAAACACGTTTAAATGCTTATAATGCAATAGCAATACATATCATTTTATTTGGGTGAATAAACGGAATTTCCAAACCGAAACTCGAGAACCGCTACTGTAAAAGCATTAAAAACATCTCCGATGTTGAAAATTTGCAATTGTATCCAAAATTTATTTTTTCAAAAACTATAGATTCTAAGAAAAGACGAGTTGCAGATTCCTGTTTAGCTTACAAAAGTACACAAGTACCACCTGCTGAAGGTTGCAAAATCGAAAAAAAGATAAAATTTATTGTACATGTATATTTGTGATTAAACATATAATTCATAAGTATTGTTTAAATAACGCGTCCTAGTTCATAAGTATTCGGGCCTAAGATGTACAATATTAAGTAAAAATAAGGAAATATATGTTGCAACCTTGTATAATAATATATTGTAATGCAATATAATAGTGGTCGTTAATAGCGTTAAAATCTGATGCGACATAAAATAAACAATTTAAAAGAAAATATGAAAGTATTATTTTGTATATTTGGATTTGATACTTCGTATCTCGATAGCGGATGGTATGAAAGATGCAAGTTTTGTAATGTTCTGAGAAAGTGTGTAGTGTTCAATGTCAGTTACAACAACATGTAATAAACTGTGCAGCTTCTCATTTGAAAATTCTAATATAATTTTCACAAAACACTTCAATGTCATCGCAAGGTCAAATAAATAGGAGCATAGTATATCGTCCTCCATATCATATAATTTTTATCCGACACATTTTTTCGTGCAATTTATATTTTTCGAGATATTTAAATGTCAGATAAACCAGGCATGCTGTATCTATTTAATTTTGGTAAATTATTTTTGAAGCGTTAGTTCAAAAAGTGGAGATTTATACAGAATTTAAGAAGTTCATTGTTTGCATGCAAAAAGCAGTATATTTATTCAGCTTTGCTTTCGTAAGTATGGTCATGGAGTTTCGTTGTTACCGTAGAACATCCGAGCCAAATACTTCAGCAGCCATTCATATATTATCATCGTATATACTTCTGGACAAAAAGATAACACATGGCACAATTTCGGGAAATTTTATTGAATAACAAATAAAAATGCAAAAATATAATTCATTAACTTAACAATTAGTTTTTAATATATAATTAAATAATTTTCAAATGAAAATAAATATCTTTTCCTATAAAATTAGGAATATGGCAAGAATTCAGTCGGACAAAATGATATGACATTATATGCATGAAAATGAAAATTTATTCATATTTACCAAAAATACTATTATGTAATATTTCATATACCTTCCTTTATTTTTCACAACTGCTGGCATTCATTTTGGTAATGATTTAGATTTATCATTTTTCTAAACTTATTCTTTGTTATTCTTTGACAATGCAATTTTCTAAGACATTTACACTTTGAAATTGCCGTCTATTTTCATAAACTGCTCTTGGTAGCTTATTCCAACAATTTTGTATTTAGATCGGGAGACGTTGCTGACAATTGTAAAACATCGATCTTTTTCTCAAAACGGTACTTCTTCACCGACTATACAGAGTGGATCGCATTATCCTGTTAGAATACGAAGTTCTCCCCTGCAATATGCACTACATATGCTTGTATTTGTTTGTTGATAAGTCGATATGCTGCATACATTAAACTTTCCCTTGTACGACTGAATTCTTGTCATATTTCTAATTTTACAGGGAAAGATATTCGTCTTCTCTTCGGAACTATATAGTGGTACAATAAAAACTAGATGTTAAATTAATGAAATATATCTTTGCATTTTTGTTTACTATTCAATGAAATTTTCCGCATTTATGCCATGTGCTATCTTTTTGTTCGGAAGTGTACATATAGGGATGTAAATAAGACGTGTTTTTTTATGAGTTCATGCAGACTTTCATTGCATTCAAGGTTTTCTACGAAGTATACAATTTTGAAAGGAAAAGAAGAGCGCTTTGCATTGTAGCTTCCGACAACAAGATTAAATTTCGTTGGACAGAGTTTTTAGTAACACGATGATAGTGTATAAAATTATTATAGAGAAATATTAGAAGAAGAATCTTCATAAATTATGTGTATTAAAAAGTTCCTGGATAATAGCATTCTTCTATAATTAAAAAGCCAATAGTAATCTCCATAACTTAAAAAGTCCTTTTATGCAAAGAATGGAAATTTCATTTAAAGTATTTAGATAGATGTAGAATATGAACTTTAAAAGAATTATACCTCCTTTTTAGCTAAAAGGCGTTTCTTTTCTATCAAGACAAGACTAAAATTCATTAAATTCAAATTTATAATATTCGACATGACAAACTGTAATTAACTATTTTATGTTTTACGTCGACCTGTACATTATTACGGAATAACTATTGTGCTAATCTAAAAACAAGCTCAATTCGTCATCTACTATTGACAATACAAACATCGCTATATTCTGTTACAAAAGAATACTAGCAAGGAACTACCAAGTTGTTTTTAAGAATCTCTTGATTCGTTCCATGCATAATTCCTTTGATTTAAAAGAAATATCACCTTCGTTTTCCTTTCCGTAGAGCGAGATACAGATCCCATTTGCGTAACAAAGCATAATAAAGATTGCGAAACAGTTTCGAAAGGGACCCAGACGAAGAAGTTATTTCGGCATCGTTCGCCGCGGGGCGAAATAAATTCCTTAGATTAGCCGAATCGTCTGAGCCGTGTAAAATATGGTCGTTGAACGCGTTTTAATACCTTGGCCGATCTAAATTCAGCTTAAGTAGGTGAGAAGATAACGACTTTCGTACAAATCAAACGAAATCTCCTTTCGTATCGACTTTTCTCCGTTATTTTACTTTCCCAACTGAAATATTGCCTTATGTTCCTATATGTTCCTTGGCAGTTTCTAACGATATTTTAGTGTTTTATTTAATTTAAAGTGTGAGTTTTGGCAACTTGGATGTATTAAGATTGTATTACATACTCCTCCTTTGTAAAGAAAGAGTTGTATTTGTGTAAAGGTGAATCACGCCATACTTTCTCTGAATTTGTGAATTTATAAACTTAATTTATTCCAATGGGCTGCATTAATTATATAAAAGTGGAAGAACTCATTTGCTTCAAATCAAATCTTTTTTTTTCTTTTGTACGTGGAGAAACCCTCATGGACACTCCGCTGTTCCAATAATCGCATAACAGCAGAGTAGTGTCGGACTCCTACCGACTAAAACTCCATCCTACGCGTATGACAGGAGTGCTCCAGGAACCTCTTATGAATTAACTTCTGTTGCATCCCCTTCCCGCGCCCTCTTGTACAAGCGAGTCCTAATAATTCCTGACTATTGAATCTGGCGTTGGGGGGGGGGGGCACATTGCCCCTAGTTCTATCGCTCCTTCTAGTCGTCGGTCCGTTGGAACGGCGGTGGAGCGGCTCTGAATCGCCAGACTACCGTCCTCCTCCATCGTCTTATCCTACACGGGTGAGAGTTTTTCCTTCTCTCCCTATCTGCTCGCTGCTTTGCGAGCATAAATCGCTCGCAGAAGAGGCGGACGGCCTCGTATTCCTGTGTTTACACAACTCTCAATATCACTTCTAAAATCGCTGAAGGGGTCAATCTTCCTCCTATGGCATGCCGCAGAATATAATGGGGCAGCTCCCACGCCGGACAGGACTCCAGCGTGTGCTGCGCTGTGTCGCTGCCCTCTCCGCAGTGGTGACAGGTTTCCGTTCCGTCACCTCCCGCCCAATTTGTCTCAGGTACTCGCCGAACACGCCGTGTCCAGTGAGCACATGGGTCATCCTGTATGTGAGCGAGAGGCCGCGGCGGCTTCTCCATGTCTCCCAGTTTAGAAGGACCGCCTTTGCACCTCGATGTTCGCCTCCCTCGTTGATAAGCTGGGATCGCCACTGGTCCCACGCGTCCTCCTCGACGGTTCCTAGGTCTTTTGAGGCCACCTGCTCGGTCAGATGTTCTCCCGGATGCCATACTCTCCAGCGGGCGTGTCTTCTTTTGAGCGTCAGCTCCCGAAGCTCCCACGAGGGGGAAAACGGCTAGACCGGTCGCCGACGCGTGGGACACCGTCCGGTATCCCTGATGATTCTAATGGCGGTGACCCTCTGAAGCCTCCTCAGGAGCAGGATGTTGCGACGACTCACTATCAGATCGTCCGCCCATACCGGGACCCCGTACATCACTCGGGACCGAACGACGCCCTCGTATAGTCGGTGCACCGCAATTCGCGCCCCGCTGATGTACGACAGCAGGCCGCGCAAGGCATTGGCAGCCGCCGACACCTTCGGAATCAGGGAGTCGAAGTGCGGCTCGAACTGACTGTCGATGACGAGACCCAGGTATTTCATCCGCGATCCCACCCGGACGGTTTCGCCTGCCATGTTTATGCTTAGGCCGGGCGGTGGAGTCCCTCGCCTTTTCTTGTCATAAAACCAGATGGCCTCCGACTTCGCAGGGAAGACCCTCAAGCCCAGTCTGCGCACAGCACGGGTCGCTCAGGCCGTTGCGATTTCGCCGATGCGCAGTGTCTCGTGCCAACCACGACCTCCGACCTGGACCAGAATGTCGTCCGCATAGCACACTATGGCCGCGCCTGGGGGCAGCGGGCATCGCAGTACCTCGTCGTACGCGACGTTCCACAGGATCGGTCCCAACACCAAGCCATGCGGAACGCCGCGCTCGACGGGCCGCCTTTTCTCCTCTTCCATGCTGGCGTAGCATGCCCAACTGTCGTCGAGGTAGGCTTGGGTGAGCCGGACGAGGTATTCTCATCTTCGGTTTCGGGTTCTTTCTTGAACGTATATTTAGCGCTATACAGTACTCGGGCACCCCATAGGGCCACAGGAGTTGGGGTTATGCCCAACCAGCGCACGAGGCACCCAGTGCCTTGCTACCTCGATTTGCTATGCCTGCAAGGGCTGTCGCTCGTCTCAGGTCGAATGGGGCGCTTTCTAAGCCCTACCGTCTCTCCAGGACGTTTTTGGAGCAGGTGGGACGCTGCTCACCCGCCGAAGGCCATCCGGGGGAGCAATATCCCTTAAATCGGCCCTCTTACTGGCATCTTGGCCACCAACAACTATCACCACGAGTCCAAACCCATAATTGGCCAAGCAGAGGGGTCGCTACTCCCTTCGGGCTTACACTCGACCCTCGTGGTACCATCCTAAGTCATTGGTGGCACTATCATGTGGATGTACGGCCAGGTCACTGCCGGCCGGGTACCTGCTAATCGTGTTCGGCAGTTCCAGATGGGACTCACGTAAACGGAAAGTACCCGGGAACTTCGTGATCAGGATCGTGGGTGCGCTAATACCCAAGGCCACATAGATAGACTGTAACCGTACTTAAACGCCTTACACTCTCGGCGACCTCCCCTACGGTGTACATAGAGGACTCACGTAAGCGGGACGCTTGTCCCGACGGTCCCTCTTCGCTGCGGGAACATGGGTTTGCCAGCCCCCATAGACTTACTTAAGCAAGTCCTCCCTGCGGGAAGCCGGACGAGGAAGCTGGGAACCTCGAAGTGCTCCAGGGCCGCCACTAACCTGTCCCATGGCATGGAGCAAGAGACCGCCTGCGCCACGCCGTTCCGAGAAACCATGTCCTCTGTGAGTGCCCGCACGCGTCTGACCGCGTCAATCGCCGAGGGCCCCTTCCGGAAACCGTACTGGCATTCGTGCCAACCAGGCGCCTGTCCCGCGATGTGTCGCTCCAAGCGGGTGGCGACCACTCTCTCGAGGAGTTTGCGGGCCTCGTGTTGCACGCATATCGGCCGGTGCGCCGACGGCGAGGTCGTCGGTCGGCCCTCTCTGTGGAGCAAGACCAGCCTCGCCGTCCACCATGCCCGAGTGTAAATTTCCTCTCTCAGGCATCTTGTGTAGAGACGCCAAAGTCTGGGCGCCATGACCCACATCACATCCACCCAAATCTGGCTCCAAATTCCATCCGGGCCCGGCGCTACGTCGCGGGAAGCCATTCTTCTGGTCGCCTCCCACATCACTTCCTCTGTGACTTCCCAGTCATCTCTCCATTCCTGGGCCGTGTCGTTTCCCGCGACTGTTCTGCCGCCCTGTCTTCTTGCGGGGGAAAAGCGTCGCGATGATCCGCAGCAGCAGCGCAGGTTCCATATCCATCGTTGCCAGGGGGCTCCTCGCGCGAAGTTTCCGCGTCACCATCCTATATGGCCTTCCCCATGGGTCGGCCTCGACTGTTTCGATTAGTTCGGACCAGGCACGGTTCTTCGCGTTTTTAATCTCTTTTTGCAGCGAGCGCCGTAGCACGTGGTACGCCCGGTAGCGCAAGGAGACTTCTTCTTCGTCGCGTCGTTGCCAGTGGCGGGCCCTTAGGTATTGTCTTCGGGTCCGGACGCATCTCGTCCTCAGCTCCGCGATGTCAGGGTTCCACCAGTAGACTGCCCTGCTTCGCACCGTGCCTGGAGTGACTCGTGGTACGGATGCGTCGCAAATTGCTGTCATGGCTCGGCGAAGGTTCTCGGCCTCCTCTTCTACGCCTGTTTCAGTCGTCGTCGTCGAGGCCTCCCAGCTCCAAGTTGTCGCTATAGCGGCCGCCGGGAGTAAATCTTCATTCCTCCCTTCTACCTCCCATCTTGGCGGAGGCGTCATCTTCTCGGCGGGCCGCGACCATTGCCCGCAGTCACCGTTTCAGGTCTAGGTGTGTCCTTTACCTCCATAAATATATAGAGGTGGTCCGAGAGTGTCTCGACCCCCTCGGCCACTCTCCAGCCTAAAATCCGTCTGAGTCATCGGGGGAGGCCCATGTGATGTCGACGACGGAGCTCCCTCTCCACGCCACGCAGGTACTGGTCGAGCCCCTGTTCACCAACAGAAATCCAAGTCCCGCGGTCCAGTTTGACAGCGCGTCGTTGGTCCTGGCGTTCGCCCATTCCGTGGAGTGCGCGTTGAAGTCTCCCAGGACGAGCAATTGCCGGGGAAGTCGTCGCCTGACGCAGTCGCCAACCCTGTCCAGGAACTCCTCGAGCGCTGCCCATCCGCTGTTGGGTGACACGTACACACCCACCACCACTATCCCTGCCCACTCGACCGCGACGTATCCGTTGCCGCGCTCCACCAAGACTCCGTGGGCGAACTCAGGGCTCTGTATGGTTCGGCCACCAACGCTAGGGCGACCGTGCTCTCCTGAATTGTTTGGTACAGCAGGTCTTACGCTCGTTTTAACCTTCCCAGGTTAGTCTGGAGGATGCGCATTTTCAGTCCTCTAGTGTCGTCACTTCCATGGCTTCCTCCGTGCCAGCTTCCTTGTTCACAGGCTTATGGTCGCCTTGCGACGGCGAGCCTTTTTCGTTGCCACTTGTGGCTGTATATCCGAGGGTGGTTCCTCTTGTTCCTTTTTCGGGGAAGTGCAGGCCGGTCCCCCCATCCTGTGTACAGATGGTGCTCCGAGCGCCTCACAGAGCAGATATTTCGGGCTCGCGGCTGTGCATGGTGTTGCTTAGCATAGGTGCCCCTTGTCCTCCTCGGAGGTGCAGGTCTTGCTTACGTGTCCAATCTCCAGGTACCTGTAACGCTGTAGAGGTCTTCGCTCTGTGGCTTCGACTTTCGCTGTCGAACAACCTATGCCGACCTTGCCAGCCTGGGCCAGTTTCCTCACTCTATAAGCCGGGCCTCGTATCCACACAGATCCAAGGCCGTTTTAGGCGAGGCGGATTTCTCCCAGTCGGACGTCCTCCGGCTTGCAACCGCTCTCCTTCGCCAGGGTGTTCTTGATTTCCTCCTTAGTGGCCGATATGTCTACCTTAGTCACACTTGCTTCCGCAGTTCGGACGGGTGTCGCCACGCCGACCTTGTTCGGAACCAAAGCCGTGGCGTCAGCCGTGCTGCGAGCGCTGCGGACTTCTCCCTCTTCTGGCCCTCGGGGACCTCCAGAACGACGCCTCCGGTTATGGTTTTGCGCATCTTCACCGCGTTGATGCCGACCTCGGCCAGGGAGACGCTGTCCCTGTCCGCGGCCAACATCTCCGCGTAGGGTTGGCCCAATTTATCCCTCAGTGTGATCGTTACCGCCGATGTTCGTGGTGTATTTGAGGGGGCAGCTTGTCTCCCCCTTTTCGCGCCTTCTCCCTCTGGGGCTTTCCTCCGGCTCTTCGCCCCTGTTCCGGGAGTTAGCTTCGCCGGTTGTTTCTTCTCTGCCTCCTTTTTCTTTCTATTTTTTCTTTCGACGATCTGCCATTCCATGGCAGCCGCTTGACCTCCCTTGGTCACTGAAGTGTTTGGAACTTCAGGCTCTATCCTTTTCGTGTTCTCGTAGGGACCGACCTCTTTCTCTTTCCTTCTTTCTATGTCTTGAAGGCGTTCTTCCATCAACTGGAGCAGCGAGGGTCCTAGCTAGCTCCTCCATCTTGGGTTCGATTGCGGCGAGACGCGTTGTCTCACTGCTGTTCTCTACTGTGGGGCGCGAAGCCAGCTCTTTTTGGAGCGCCTCGTTTTCCGCCTCTAGTGTCGCTATGCATCCTTCCATTATAGCGAGGGCGCCAGAGGCGGGATCCATTCTTCTCACCATCTCTGTTGCGCCATCAGCAATCGTCCTCGCCGCTTCTTGCAGCGCTTTTCCCTGTGTGCCCTTGAGGTTGCGAGATGTCTCGATAACCTCGGTCACCTCAGAGGCTCGACGGATCAGTTCCGCTCCTATGTCTGCCGTAGTAAATGTTCGCATCTCTTCGGCTATGTCCGTGGGGAGCTTGGGGGATCCGCCGGCCTTCCTTTTCTTCGCGCGGGGCACTTCGCCGGCGGGGGTTTCCTCTTCCTCCGTCGTTTCTTCCGTCCGTAGGTTCCCCGCGTTCAGTGTGGAGTAGGAGAACCCCTCTTTAGGAGGGGCCGCCTTCTTCATGCTTCTGGTATTGACGTGTGTCGGCTCAGCAACCAACTCCGCTTCGCCCCCTCCTCTCACGGTTTCCTCTACCTCCTTGTTTTTCCCCGCGGTTGCGTCCTTTTCCCCATCGGACGCAAAAATGGCCACTTCTTCCGTACTTGTCACTCCACCAGTCACTGCCACTTTCGAATGGCCTGCTCGGCGCGCTTCCGACGCGCGTGCCAAAATGGCTGCGTCCGTGTAGTTCCTCGGATAGCTCGTGTAGCGGTGCTGTTGTCACGTGTCCTAATATGACTTCCTCAATGTCGTAACCTCACACTCGGTTTAATTTCGCCCTTAACGTCTTTCCAGACCAGATTTCGGTAGTTCCTACACTCGCTTTTCTTTCACAGACACTAATCCTTCACTCTGGGTACCTTCCTTGTCCGAATTCTCCAGTTTTCCGGAGATTTAGATCACGCTCACTGGTGCGTCCTATCTACGTCTGCTCCACGTGGATGCCCCAATGGAACCCGCTTCAAATCTAGACGATATAACGAAATCAGTTATTGCACTCAATATTTTCTGTTAACATCTATTTTACACGGCGAATTAATCGGTTTGTTAAAGATGATACATATTATTATATATGTCAGAGATGAAAAGAACACCGGAGCCTTTGGAATTTTGGATAATCCCGCAATATTGTAATCTAGAGTCTACTATAGCTGTAATTAAACAATTGTAGTTATTCAATCCGATTGTAATTGTTCGCGAGTTGTGATAATGAGCTTGGGCTCAAGGTGAAAGCCAGTCGCCGAACGTAGCCGCGGTTACGGGATGAACGCTTTGTCTAACAAAGATATGGAGTAATTCTATAGCTCTCCTTAAAAGAAATATTTGCGGCGGCACGCGACAGTAAACATTCCCACGGTTTCTGTCCCGTGGCTCGCCACACGCAGACCCTATTCTTCGAGTAAGATGATTGCCAGATGTCGATGCGTCTCCGCAGTACATGTTCGGCTAGCCCGAGAGCCCGTTATAGATCTTAAGATTTAGTTGACTAAAGTCCTGCAGACAGACAAACAATCTTTCTCCCAGCTACGGGAAGATAGGAGAGACCTATTTCTCAACGAACGGCGTCTCCCACTAGGAACTTTCCCTCGAGGGCGGCTAGCATCTTTTTCTAACCACCGATATGGAGATTGACCAATTAGCAGTAACGCCAAATTCCCTCGCCTTCTGAACGAAGGGTATCCTCGACGAATCCGATGATCTCGTGTCCTCAGACACACCCCATCATAGTTTTCCTCTGCAGCATCATCGCGACGGAGAGTCATTCTCTCGTGAGGTCGTATTAGCGAGTTACTTAGAGTCTGTACGCTCGGTGGATATTCCGCAAAGAATCCGACTTAGATTTTTCTGAGCACGTACATCTATCATCCCGTTGACCGCGGATTCGTTATTGAACCTAAGACCAACATCACTAGTATCGCGAGTGTCCACCCGCCGCGGTTGATTGTCGAGTCGATAGGAACCATACTCATATTAACAGACCGTACCTTCGTTATAACACGACGAAGGTCGATTCCTATGAAGATTCATCAAACGCCCACAACCTTATTCTTGACCATTCTCCGACATATATATATATATATATGTGTCGGAGATAAAAGGACATCGGGTCCTCCCGATATTTTGGAATATTGGGAAAAGCCCCAAAACCTAGTCCAGACTTCTACTATAGCTACACTTTTGTAATAAAACTAAGAAATAGTTGTGCTCAAGGTTTATGACGATGGGCTTGGGCTCGAAGTGACATAACGGGTCACTGAACCACGGTCACGGGAGGGACGTGTACCTGACAGAGGTATGGAATATTTATATAGCTCTCCTTAAAATCAAAGATTGATCCGAGCGGTAGGGAGAAGAATATATAAGGGCAGTTTCACTTGGACTGCAGGTCAGTTTATTCAGGCAAGTTTTACTTGTACGTTGAAGCATACGTGTTTCACATCACATTCGTCATCCCGTTGACCGTGGATTCGTTATCGCACCTAGATTTATTGTCATCAACATCTCGACCATTCGATTGCTGCTATTATTTGCAGCCTCTTATAATAACCACATTTGTATTAATAAACATTAGCTATAACCGCGATGGCAAATTCGAGTGAAGATTCGCCAAACGCCCAAAATTCCAACCTAACCCGACATATATATACATGTTATAATTAGGGTTAGGGGCGTGGAATGAATCTTCAAGTGGATTACACATTGTCGTTATGCAATAGAGAAGACATTAACTAGTGCAAATACGATTATTACAGAACTCGACACGTAATCGTGGTACTTAGATACTCGGGAAGCTAATGACAATGATCCTAGGTTCAATAACGAATCCGCGCTCAACGGGATAATAGAATGCACTTTATTCCACAGTCCAAGTTGTACCCAACTTCCTTGTCTACGTTACAAGTATTGCTGAACTAACTCTTTGTTAAAACATAAAATATCCACCAAGCGTAAAGACGCTATGTAACTCGCTAATGTGACCTCACGAGGGAATGACTTTCCGTCAGGATGATGCTGCAGAGGAAAACTATGGTGGGGTATGGCTAAGGACACGAAATCATCGGATTCGTGGAAAAATGCCTTCGTTCGGAAAGTGAAGGAAGTTGACGTTACTGGCCAATTTTCATGTTGGTGGTTAGAGAAGGATGCTAGCCGCCCTTGAGGGAAAGTTGCTAGCAGGAAGCGTCGATCGCGAGAAAAATAGATTTCACGTATCTTCCCATAACTATGGAACAAAGACTATTTGTCTGTTTGAAGGACCTTAGTTACCTAAATCTTAGGATTTATAGCGGATTCTCAGGCTAGCTAATCATGTACTGTCGAAGATGCCTCAACATCTGTTAATCATCTTGCCCGAAGAATAGGGTCTGCGTGTGGTGAGCCACGGGACAGAAGCCGTTGGAATGTTTACTGTCGAGTGCCGCTACAACTATTTTTTTTAAGGAGAGCTATACTATTACTCCATATCTTTGTTAGGCAAAACGTTCATTCCTTGACCGCGGCTACGTTCGGCGACTGGTTGCCACCTCGAGCCCAAGTTCATTATCGCAAGTCTTGAACAAATACAATCGGATTGAATGACGCAATTGCTTAATTACGGCAATGGTAGAGTCTAGATTAAAGTGTAAGGGATTTTCCCAAAATTCCAAAGGGAAGGCTCCGGTGTCCTCTTATCTCCGACATCCTGACTATCACACGTCCTCGGCTATAACTGAAATATTGGGTTTTCCCAATATTAGACTCGATACAACTAACCATTTATTTTTACCATTATACCATTTAACCATTTACCATTTAACTAAATGTTCCAATAAGCCAAGGGTCCAGTTCAACAACAAAAATTTTGATCGGATGTTTAACAACAAATAAAAAGAAAAAAATCAGTAGCATTACGATTAGTATTCAAAGTACTAGTTACATCCTGTGGATTTCCAGTCCGATCGTAATGACATGATGGACCGTTCTCGATTTCGTACTCAAATGAATCTCGTTTTTCTAAATCGCACTAGCACACAGAGCTTCGTTCCACGGTCTGACTGAGCATCCTTACATTATCGCCCCAAAATGCATGTGAACTCACTCCGCCAGATGTTATAGTTTTTTTTTTTATTTACGAGTACTTTACAATCAATTCTCGCATTGAGTATTTTGATTAAGATTCTCTGGCCTGGCGCAGAGACATGGCTAATTATTTATAATAAGTTTATTTC
Organism: Bombus vosnesenskii; assembly: GCF_011952255.1. NCBI lineage: Eukaryota > Metazoa > Arthropoda > Insecta > Hymenoptera > Apidae > Bombus > Bombus vosnesenskii. The sequence goes on from NW_022883067.1 coordinate 78,943, forward strand.
TAGCTGAATCTAGTGCTAAGGTCTAACGGATAGTGTTTTGTTAGCCTGCGGATCTGGTCCGACGTATTAAGTAATTTAGTAATTAGGGGGTTTCAATGTTTGTTTACTCTTTTGATACATTTATTACTACATTTTGTTATTTCTTCTTTGATTGTGGGTATCTTGAGGTCGCGATCTATTGCTTCATTAGTAACATGCCAGGGTGCATCTATTAGGGATCTTAGTGTTTTCGATTGGAAGCGTTGGAGTATTTCTATGTTGGAACTACTCGCTGTTCCCCATAGTTGGATCCCATAGATCCAAACAGGTCTTAATATGGCTTTATATAGCATTATTTTACTCTGCATGTTTATGTTGGAGCGTCTGCCAATGAGCCAGTAGAATTTTTTTAGTTTTGATTTCAGTTGTTTGGATTTATCTACGATGTGTCGTTTCCATGTCATTCTTCTGTCCAGAATCATGCCCAGATATTTGTCTGAATCTTTGTTTGGAATTGGAATATTATTTATGGTCACCTGTTGTCAGGATTGTTTCCGCAGCGTGAAGGTTATATGACTGGATTTATTTTCATTTATTTTGAAGCGCTATTTGTGGAACCACTTTTCCATAGAGTCGAGACCTCGCTGGAGAGTTGAGGAGGCAATTATCGGGTCTGAGTGGAATGCTAATAAAGCTGTATCGTCAGCAAATGTCGCTGTGACTATCTCTGTTAAAGTTGGTAAATCGGCAGTGTAGATGGTGAACAGCAGAGGTCCGAGTATACTGCCTTGGGGTATGCCAGCTTCTATTGGAAACGTTGAGGTTATAGCGTCTAAGTGTTTAATCATGAACAGCCTATTGCTCTATTACCGAATTTGCTCTATCGTAGAATGTTGCTTCCGAAAACCGAATTGATGATCTGGCATTGTTTTTAAATCCTCTAAGAGTGGAAGCAGTCGTTTCGTTAGCATCTTCTCAAATAGTTTGGTCAAGGTGGGTAGAAAACTAATTGGGCAATAAGAGCTAGTTTCGTGTATTGGTTTACCGGGTTTAGGGATGACAGTAATCAGTGATATTTTCCAGCACGTAGGATAGTATTCAAGGCAAAGAATTGCATTAAAAATTGATGTGATGAGTGCAATACCTTTTATGGGAAGTTCCTTGATTACTTTATTACATATTTGGTCATGCCCCGATGCTTTCCTGGGATTTAGGCGACGGATTAATTCTGTGACTTCTACAGAAGTGAAGGGTTCAATAGGAGAAGACATTTGGAAGGAAGAATGCAGGTATTCCGTTATTTCCACAGCAATATTGGAAGAGTGGGGGTTCAATACGTTAGATAGGTGATTAGCAAATAGGTTGGCTTTTTCTGTAGGGCTACGCGCCCATCCACCTTGCGGACAGCAGATTTGAGGGATTATTTGTAGCTTGGAGGTAGTCGTTCTGGAACGATGGAAGTTGGGTATGGTAGAAGTTATATGGACTTCCTCCTCCTATCTTCATTCATTAACGCTGGCCATAACCAATGGGTATCGCGGATCATTACCCTCACTTTTTATAACGAAAAGTGTAAACAACGAATCCGCTTCCTTCGTTCAAAAAATACCTACACACCGAGCTTTCCTCCGTAATTACGTGAGAGCAGATGTTCAGTTAACTCTCAATTCGAACAGACTCAACATCTCAAGACTTCTTCGATGACTACATACCTACCAGGACTCGAGCTCTATCTTCAAATCAGTCATCATCTCTACACTGATTCTCTCATCTAAGTGCAATTCATTTATTCTTCACTTACCTCTTACGCATCGGCTTTATTATCTTGTGCAAAGTTGTTGGAAATACATAGTTTATAACCCTGTTAATTGCAGCGTTATACCAACTACCCCTAACCACCCCTATTATCTCAACGGAAATCAGGGGACCGATCTGTTCGCGACGTCGATTATTACAATCGTAACGGGAATTTACTGCTCCCATTGATACGTTTCCCCGCGAACGCGTCTCCCCGCGACTGGTCGAAAATAGAGTCTTTCTTGTTTAAGTTGATAAGTGTAGAAGTTTGCGTTCAAGGTTATTAGTAGCTTTGTTAGTTTTCTATAGGAGTCTGGGTTAGTCGGCAGAATTTTAACTTGGTTATTATTTACTTTTAATTTGTCATCCTCTTTGTTGATATCTTTCTCAATGGACTTTATCATTGTTTGAATGTCGATGATATCATCAATGAAGATAGGTGGGAGAGGGGAATTTTTTGTGTATGTTGGTTAGTTAGTGTTTCAGCTACGTCCATGGAGTCGTTTGTGGATTCTAATATTCCATATCCATTGTAGATAGTTACACGCCTTGTTGACTGTTCGTTCTAGCAAATGTTTGCGTTTGTTTTAACTGTTTCAAGCTTATGCTTTTTTATGTTTTTAGTGTCGATTGTAAGGAGGAATATATTGTCCTTTTGCCACGGAGGAGGTGGAGCGGTGCAGTTATGGTTTTTCTCAAGAGAGCCTGATCGAGATACTTGAGCCATCTTCGAGTTAGTTAATTCAATTTGAAATAATTACTAGAGAGACTATGATTCGAGTCAGAGATTAGGAACGTTGGATTTTCCACTAGTAAGTTAAGAAACACTTGGTTTGTGTCTGTTTCGATTCACTTTCGACGGATGGGCGTCACGTGCTTCCTTGTTTTTTTTTTTTTTTTTTTTTTTGTGAACTTCACAGAGCACTAGACACACGTCTGCACGCTTCAGCACTCAACAGGAAACAGGGATGGTCATAGAGCTACTGATCTTCTGAGATTGAGGTACTCACTGTTCTCGCCACCACTACAGACATCCAATTTAGCAGGAATGCAACTATCTGGCATTTTTCTCAGTCTATCATGACTGTATTTATATGATTTTTCCCATCTAGCGTTTTTGGAGTATATGTATCTCCTTCCAGAACCTCTGTTATTACAAATGGGCCCTTGAATTTTGGATCTAATTTAGTTTGATTTCTTTCCTCATTTTCGGATTATATAAGTAATTATAACTAGAAATTAGAGAGAATAAAAAGGAGTAATAAGAGTAGGTGATTTAATAGAGAATAAAATTTGTGAGAGAAGGAAATAAGAACGTATAAGGGAGGTTTGCAAGCAGAGAGGATTGTAGGAAAAATTCAAGAGAAGGGGTAATAATAATGGAAATAAATCGAAAATAGCTGTTTGATTTAAGATGACTCGTTTATTAGTTTTTTGGAAATTTCAAATTTACCTTGGCTTATGATTTTATGGCCTCTCCTTCGTCCGCTCTGTTCAGTACAGGAAAATGATTAACCAATTCCACATCCATTTTACATCTCTTCTCACTTTACATCTCTTCAAATTTTCCAATTATCCCAACATACTCACATCTAAGAACGAAATCTTCGTTCTATAAAACCAGACGAAGTATAATCGAGCACCCAATTACGATACCTAACCTATATCGGTCTCGAGCAAGCTGAAACTTATTTCCCTATTTTCGCGTGGTTGAGCATTCGAACTCATTACGAATTCCATCCTTTCTATCTCAGCCAGCAAGATTCTCGCATCCGGAAAACTATGGCATTTATTTTGCAATCGAATAGCCCCACTCGTTATTCGTTCTATTTGGCGTGCTCGAGGCTCCACGCAAACCGGAAGGCAGCCGAAGGATCTGAATGGAAACGTCGTCAGGAGAGAGGATAGAGTGGAAGGGAGGATAATTTAACGCTGAAAGCTCGTGAACCATTATGTCAGAGAGAAAACGCGAAGAATATATGTATGTATATATGTGTCGGAGATGAAAGAACACCGGAGCCTTTGGAATTTTGGATAATCCCGCAACATTGTAACCTAGAGTCTACTATAGCTGTAATTGAAAAATTATAGTTATTCAATCCGATTGTAATTGTTCGAGAGTTGTGATAATGAGCTTGGGCTCGAGGCAACAGTCAGTCGCCGAACGTAGCCGCGGTCACGGGATGAACGCTTTGCCTAACAAAGGTATGGAGTAATTCAATAACTCTCCTTAAAAGAAATATTCGTGGCGACACGCGACAGTAAACATTCCCACGGTTTCTGTCCCGTGGCTCGCCACACGCAGACCCTATTCTTCGAGTAAGATGATTGCCAGATGTCGATGCGTCTCCGCAGTACATGTTCGGCTAGCCCGAGGGCCCGTTATAAATCTTAAGGTTTAGTTAACTAAAGTCCTTCTACCAGACAAACAGTCTTTGTCCCAACTACGGGAAGATAGGGGAGACATATTTTTCAATGAGCGGCGTCTCCCACTAGCAACTTTCCCTCGAGGGCGGCTAGCATCTTTTTCTAACCACCGATATGGAGATTGACCAATTAGCAGCAACGCCAATTTCCCTTACTTTCTGAACGAAGGCTTTTCTCGACGAATCCGATGATCTCGTATCCTTAGACACACCCCATTATAGCTTTCCTCTGTGGCATCATCGGGACGGGAAAGGCATTCTCGCTCGCGATCTCATTGATGAAAGGAGTAACTCTTTACGATCAGTGAATATTACGCGTCCGACTTAGATTTTGTGAGTACGTTCATCTATCATCCCGTCGACCGCGGATTCGTTATTGAACCTAGGATCATTGTCATTAGTTTCTCGAGTACCTAACTACCGCGGTTACTTGTCCGGTTCTATAATAATCGTATTTGCACTAGTCAATGTCTTCTCTATTGCATAACGACAACATGTAACCCAAACGAAGATTCGTTTCACGCCCCTAACCCTAATTCTAATGTAAACCCGACAAATGTATATATATGTCAGGTTAGGTTGGAATTTTGGGCGTTTGGCGAATCTTCACTCGAATTTGCCATTGCGGTTATAGCTGATATTTATTGGTACAAATGTGGTTATTACAAGAGGCTACAAGTAATAGCGGCGATCGGATGATCGAGATGTTGATGACAATGAATTCATGTTCGATAACGAATCCACGGTCAACGGGATGACGAATGTGATGTGATACACGTATGATTCAACGTACAAGTAAAACTTGTCTGAATAAACTGACCTGCAGTCCGAGTGTAACTGCCTTTATATATTCTTCTCCCTACCTCTTGGGTCAATCTTTGTTTTTAAGGAGAGCTATAAATTATTCCATATCTTTGTCAGGTACACATCCCTCCCGTGACCGTGGCTACGTTCAGTGATCCGTTATGTCACTTCGAGCCCAAGCCCATCGTCATAAAATCGGATTAGAACATTAAAACTATTTCTTAGTTTTATTACGTAAGTGTAACTATAGTAAAAGTCTGGGCTAGGGTATTGGGGTTTTTCCCAGCATTCCAAAAGGGAAGCCCCGATGTCCTTTCATCTCCGACATATATATGTGTATGCACATATACATTCCGCCATTATCGAAATTCTATAATAAAACAAACGTCGTTTGTCATTAGCATTAAAGAATGAGGTTTTCTTTAAAGACAATAATTTTTGTCACTTTTATTGCGTTATTGGGTTTGGTTTTTTGTGAATATTGAGTGAGGCAAATTTTGCGAGAGATATTTCAAAAGATTTATGGCTATTTCGAAATAGAAACATATTTTAATAGAATTTGAGAATATTTTTCTTGTAAATTGAAAAGATATAAACCTCTCTGGATATTTATATGTAATCTCCCTGGATAATCAACATTTTTAATTCTTAGTTACTAATATCCATTTTTTCTCATTACCACAAACATATAGCTTATCAGATTATCTGGTTACTTAGTATAAAGTAATAGAAATTAAATTATTCTATTTTATTTACTTATACATACATATGTGTCTATTAATATGGATACATTCAGTATTTATGTAATTTATGTAGCATCATTGACGGAATAGTTGAAGTTCGATTGAAATTGTTTGAGAACTTTGAAAATGTGGGTTATAAAATACGAAACTTTCCCTTAAGGATAGAACTTGCTTGTGGGTTGTCCTAAGGATTAATTTTGAGTGATTGCATGTGGTTGAGTGACAATATTTCAGATTTGGCCAATGACGATACAGGCTTCAAATTCTACAGTGAATTAATATTCTAGAGTAAATTTAGTAGAAATATTAGATAGTATCTAATCAATCAGGAAATAAATATTAAATAATTCGATAGATAGCAATAAAACAATATATATCATTACCTATACTATAAAATAAGTAAAAATCATAATAAACTTTAAGTTTTTTGTACTGTCAACAAGAAAAATTCTAATTATAAAGGGTTGGAAAATTTATTTCTTAACTATACTCGCTTCTATTTAATTCATTCAAGATTCTATTTACTATTCCAAAGTTTATATTTTAAATAATATTTCGTTAGCTGTACTAAAATTGACATATACTATATTTCAGATTCCTTTACTATTTTGACATTTATATTATTCAAACACCTTGAAAACTTTGGTAAACAAAATTTTCTTTTAAATTATCATATTCTATACGAAGAAGGTGAAAACGCTAATGCACTCGTTTTTCGTTGATATCAACCGTTTAGCAATATTTCTAATGGTAGTTATTTATGGGCATTCTGTACATATGTATTTACTATATCAAAATTTAATTTCCGTAAATAATTATACATTATACTACAATATTCGGAATTTCGATGGCACAGATAGAAATTCATTAATAATGTGATGAGGGAGTTTTAAAATTTCCTTATGAATAAGCGAAATCTACGAATCACCTTATCAATGAAAGGAATTTCCAAAGTTTGAAGTATTTAACTGGAAGGAACATTTACGCGCAGTCTGCTTCATAATTTCGAATGGAAACGTTGCTGAGGTATTTAATGCCACTTCTGATCTACTCGTGCAGTAGTTTGCCCGAAATTTCTCGGAATTTTCGAAAATTTCATCCAGCTCATGGATTCTCGGTATCGCTTAGACGAATTCAGCATAGTCATGACAAAATTCCATGATATCTCCACGAAATTTTGATATATCCCGATATTTCACATATTGTGCATCGAAATAATATCCGGTAAGATTGGCGTATTTAATAAAATTAAACAAACATTTGATTACAAGACAATCTACATGCAAGTTAATCAACTTCAATTAACGAATCAATTCGTTTTCAATGAAAATATATGTTATTGTCAAACGCTCTAATTATATTCTCTATTATCAACAATTGATCGTCGATGTGTTTATTTGCCCAGCTCGGTCAATTAATTTATTCAGTCGATTCGCACCGGAACCGATTATTATTTAACGAGTAATCTGATACGAGATATCGGATTGTGGGAATACTCCAATTAAAAGTATCAAATACAAGAGTGAATGATGTAATTAATAGATAATGTGGATGATATGGCTTCTAAAATTAAAAGTCGATGTGCAGAAATTATTCTGCTCTAATATAAATAATATAAACAATTTAATGTAACTTTTAACGTAGAGGGTGTTCAATGAAATGGTGTGCACATTTATTCAAACAGTTCCGATAATATAGCAAGAGATGTTTGAAACAAAAGTTGATCTGTTTTGAATTAGATACAAATTGCAATACTTAAAATCGCCAAAATGCTTCTTTTTATATAAAATAAAGCTAGCCTTGACTTTTTTAAACGACATGATATATTTTTGACTTCATAGCATTATACCTTACCGACTAAAACTCCACGATGACCATCTTATGCGTGTGACAGGGGTGCTCCAGGAACCTCTTATGAATTAACTTCAGTTGCACCCCCTTCTCGCGTTCTCTTGTTCGAGCCGGCTATTGAGTAGGCGTTAGGGGGAGGTCGTTGCCCCTAGCGCTGTCACTTCTTCTGGTCGTAGTCCGTTGGGGTTGTGGCGGGGCGGCTCTGGGTCGTCTGACTGCCATCCTTCTCCATCGTCTTATCCTGCAGGGGTGAGAGTTTTTCTTTCTCTCCCTTTCCGCTCGCTCCTTCACGAGCATAACTCGCTCGCAGAAGAGGCGGACGGCCTCGTATTCCTGTGACTCTCTCATTATCGCTTCCACGATAGCTGAGGGGGTCAGTATTTCGCCTATGACGTGTCGCAGGGTGTAGCGGGGCAGCTCTCACGCCGGGCAGAGCTCCAGGGTGTGTTGGGCTGTGTCCCTGCCCTCCCCGCAGTGGTGACAGATGTCCGTTGTCTCCCGTCCGATCTTCTTCAGGAACTCGCCGAACACGCCGTGTCCGGTGAGCACTTGTGTCATCCTGAATGTGAGTGGGAGGCCATGGCAGCTCCTCTATGCCTCCCAGTTTGGTAGGACCGCTTCCGCGCCTCGATGTTCGCTTCTCCCGTTGATCAGTTGGGATCGCCACATGGATGTGTCCTCCTCGGCGGTTCCTGTGTCGTTTGGAGCCGCCTGCTCGGTAGGGTCTTCTCCCGGATGCCATTCTCTCCGGTGGGTGTATCTCTTTTTGAGCGCCAGCGCCCGCAGCTTCCACGGGAGGGACGCGGCTAGGGTGGACGCCGACGCGTGAGACACCGTCCGGTATCCCATAATGATTCTGATGGCGGTCACTCTGTGCAGCCTTCTCAGGAGCAGAATGCTGCGACGGCTTGCCATCAGGTCGTCCGCCCATACTGGGGCCCCGTACATCACTCGTGACCGAACGACGCCCTCGTAAAGTCGGCGCGCCGCGTCTCCGGCCCCGCCGATGTTCGGTAGTAGGCCGCACAGGGCATTGGCAGCCGCTGACACCTTCGGGATCAGTGAGTCGAAGTGCGGCTCGAACGTCCACTGGCTGTCGATGGTGAGTCCCAGATACTTCATCTGTGATCCCACCCGGACGGTTTCACCCGCCATGTTTATGCATAGGTCGGGCGGTGGTGTCCCTCGCCTCTTCCTGTCAAAGAACCAGGTGGACTCCGACTTCGCAGGGGAGACTCTCAGGCCCAGTTCGTTCACGGCATGGGTCGCACAGGCCGTTGCGATTTCGCCAATGCGCAGCGTCTCGTGCCAGCCACGACCCTCGACCAGGATTAGGGTGTCGTCCGCATAGCATATCATGGCCGCGCGGGGGGGTAACGGGCATCGCAGTACCTCGTCGTACGCAACGTTCCATAGTATGGGATCCAGCACCGAGCACTGCGGGACGCCACGCTCGACGGATCGCTTTTCCTCTCCTTCCTTACTGGTGTAACACATCCACCTGTCGTCGAGGTAGGTTCGGATCAATCGGACGAGGTAGCTGGGAACCTCGAAGTGCTCCAGGGCCGTCACTATCCTGTCCCATGGCATGGTGTTGAACGTGTTGACGATGTCCAGGGAAACCGCCAGCGCCACGCCTTTCCGGGAGACCATGTCCTCCGCAATCGCTCGTACGCGTCTGACCGCGTCAATCGTCGAGCGCCCCTTCCAGAAGTCGTACTGGCTTTCGTGCAAACCTGGCACTTGGCCCGCTATATGTCGTTCCAAGCGGGCGGCGACTACCCTCTCGAGTAGTTTGCCGACCTTGTCCAGTAGGCATATCGGCCGGTGCGCCGACGGCGAGGTCGTCGGTCGGCGCTCTTTATGGAGCAGGACCAGTCTCGCCGTCCGCCACGCCCGGGTAGACTCCCTCCCTCAGGCATCTTGTGAAGAGGTGCCGGAGTCTGGGGGCCATGACCACCATCACTTCCCCCCAGATCCGGCCAGGGATTCCGTCCGGGCCCGGTGCCACGTTGCGGGAGGTCATTCTTCTGGTTGCCTCCCATATCTCTTCCTCCGTGTCATAGCATTATACCTGATGCCAAGACAAGTTCAACGACTTGCAATACTATGACCTTCAGATTATCGTGGATTTAGAAATATTGAATTCATTGACTTATGCTGAAAACCCTGTGCATAGCAACTCACAAAAGTATTTTCGGACATATACCACAGGACCTTTTTATGAGTTAGCGATATTATGTACATTATATGAAATCTTTTCAACGTAGTGAGGCACTATCGTGACGATAATGATCAAATTCGAAACAAATCCAAAAATGTATACGAAAGTTACAAGATATTTATTGCTAATATACAGTCAGTGAAAAATTAGTATACAGCATGAATAATAGTCTTGAGTATACAATTAGTGCTAAAAATGAACTTACTACATGTTGTGGTTGATTAATATAGTGAATATTGACTGCTCAAATGCTTCAATCACCTTTGCAAAGTGTGCGCTTTCAATAAACATCTTTCTCTAAATATCTACCTGATGTATAAATACAGTCATAGATTCATTTCAAATTTTACCAATACAATCATGGTAGTTGTGTTTCGTTCAAATGCTAATGAGATTTCAAATAGCTCTGTTAACTATACACATACAAAGTTAATAAATTATTTTATTTACATTCAGTTACTTTTATTTTTTCATTACATAAAGAAATATTTACTTTATTTAATTATTCTTAATAATATTAATTATATCTTTTGTATATTTTTATTTGACTGACATAATCAGGAAACTGTAACGAAGTTATTTTTACAGCTATCGTACAATTAAATGTTATTGTTCGGAAGAAATTGTTTACGAAATTATTTTCAAGACACAATAAATGATTCATGTTTTCGTAAAACAAGTAACACGATATACATACATACATGTATACTACACATATCAACCTCTCTTAAACAAAGCAACAAATGTAGTATTGTGACTGAATATTAATGTGAGTAATTGTATTTATATAAACATGTACAGCTCGATAATAGATAATCAGAGGTAGAAATGTGGTCATCGTATCGAGAGATTTACACATCTTTACACAAAGAAAGTAGAAGTATACGTCTCAAGTGAGTTCAGACCTTAGAAGTATTGGAGATTTCAGTAGAAGTCACAAGAGATTTATTTGGTCGTTTACGCGAATATTCGGTGGGTCATGAGGACACGTTCCGATTGGTTCGCGCCGGTTGCTCGAAGAAAATTGAATCCGTTTCCGGCCGTGGGCACCGCCATGAACGTCTCGATACTCGTTATCGGTTTTTACACGAGTACATAGGAGTAATGCCGAACGACTGTCGTCGCCGCGTTGCGCCGGCGGAATTACTTTAGTGGAAAGCAGGGAAAGCCCGCGATGTCGTGTTTAAGAGCCGACCTCATAATTTCCATGCGAACTCCTTCGCGTTTATGTGCAATTCCCTTCCGCAGCGGTCTATCACAACACATGTTTTAAATTTCCACGTTGTTTTGATTGTTTTGTATATTCGTCCTGTCCACAAAACAAAATCCTCTCGTATCTTTAGAAATTTATTTTGCTGTAACATAAGTACAATACAGGCTATCCAATTGGGAACATGTGGAGATGTTTGACTTTTATAGCTATTATATGTCATATACTTTCCTTGGGGAATTGATTGCAAATACCATTCTATGAATAAAAGAAGAACAAGTGTCATATACGGTTGTTGTTCAAATTATTATTATAATTACAATTATTGTTTTATTATTAAATACCAAAACGATCATATATTGTATATCGTATAGATATAGACATAACAATTGCATCATTTATTTAATTTATTACTATGCCATATCAAAGAACATCTACGTATTCTCTTAATTAAGTGAATCAATCAATCCGAACATTTGTCAACTTATCAACTCTACATTATCAAATTTGAAGACAAATATTCAGAATGTTTAGCAAAATAATAGGAACATGAAATACAGGTTGTCCTGGGACAAACTATAGCCCTGAAACGTTAGAAGACAGAAAAGAATTTCATGAGGAAAAATTAAACAATTTTAAATAATATATGATTTAGTGTAGGTGTCTACTCAGAAAGTGACATTTTGAATATGCATAAGTCACCACTACTTTTTCAAATAGAATAGGCTCGGTTTTTTATACTCTAATTTATAACACTTAAAACATTTAGATGTTCTGTTTTTAGGTGCTATCAATAAAATAGAAGTCGACTTTGATTAAAATAAGAACATGTTTATACATACACATACCATAAGCGTTAAACTTGAAATTGAGTAACTTAACTTACATGAACTTAAAATCAAATAACTTAATTTCTATGAATATTATTTTGAAGTTGAGTAACTTGCATTATATGAACACAAAGTTGAAGTTAAACGATTTCGCTTGTATATATACAAACTCGAAATCAAACGATTAACTTGTATGAACACAAACGTGAAGTCAAGTAAATTATATTGCATGAACACAAACTCAAATTTAAATTATTTGAATTCTAGACACATAACTACAAGAAACTTGATTCATTTGTACAAATTTGGTAAATAAAGCAGCACTTTTCTTTTGTGTTATAGACGATGTCAAGACTTTCATAATTATTCGATACAAAAAGATATTTAACTTAGACATATAAAACGACGTACAGACTGCATATAAATTTTGTATCACGATGAGATGCAATATTCTCGATGCTTTCCGAGCCATCACAATTAACATTTTCTTTTTTCTATACGAAGATAAAGAAGGGAGGTATTTTCCAAAGTATTTCTTCCGATTCAAGGTCCTCGATTATTTCACTGTGAAAACTGGTTCATTATTTGTGACTCGAACAAACTGTAAGTAGAGTTTACTGAAAGACCCGTAAGGAAGGCAGTCTCTTCGAGCATGACACGCTTATTGTGCTAGCTCCAATTGCGATTTTAATTTCCATAAGCAATGAGGTGTGCAAGAACGTAACTCATAATTGCAGTTATAGAGTTAAAAAGTGTTTAACGACCAATTAGAACTCTTCGAACAATTCGACAATGAGTCGGATTTCTAGCGTAATTTATCAACATTTTACTTTGCCAGACTCGATAACGACTTAATCGAAGTATAATAGATCGACGGTATGAAGAGATTCGAAGATACGATAGTTCTTGGCAGTTTAGTTCGTTTCGTTGATGAGTTTCCTAAAAAAGTTTCTCAATGTGTCTTATTCGTTTCTAGATTTTAGGTTTACAATACAGATATAGGTATAAGAATAGGTACAAAGATCAGATTATATATACCGTGGACATGATTTAGTTTCATGAATTAATTCTAAAAGTGATTATTTTGATAAATTTATAAAGCTAATTATTTACATCAGGGCACACTTCACCGATTTTGATGAGCTTAAAACGTGTTGCCAAGGTCATCATACTGAATAATTTTTCTCTATACATGCCTCCACCTTAGTTAGGTATTCACATACAATCATCGACTAAATTCAGTTTCCCTTACACTTTATCCTGATTTTATAGTTAAACTTAAAAGTTAAACTTAATTCATTGCTAATTGCTTTTAATATAGATAAAGAAAGGTAAATCAGTTATAGATTGGGTTAGATCAATATCCTACTAACGATAATATCAGTATGATTTAATTCTTACTTTTTTCGATTGTATAAGTACAGCATAAATTCGATTACTACCACTTACTATTAATTATATACTGTAAGGAGAGAAATAATATTCGACCAATCTCGGTATGTTGGATCGAAATTCGAACCCTGATATTCCGCTTGTATGATGAGGGCTTTTCCAATTAAGCTACTTACGCTTAACAAGATATAACAAACATGTAACTTTTAACTTCTAAATCTCAATTAACTGCAGCCTACAATATACTACCTACTACTAAACATACTTTTGCGTATAACTCAAAAACTAAGACCGTGCGCGATAATTACTAGATTGCGCGTGGGAGACACGTATGCATTTTGTACACATTATTCTGATCAATTGAAGATCAAAATCAAGTGCAACATTCGATACATCGATAAATTTGTAAGAAATTATTTTAAGCTAACATTGCTAGCCGCTAAACATTTATGAAGGCCAAATATTAGTGTGGCCCAAATTATAACGCATTATTTTTCCCTTTATTTATGCAATATTAAAAATGGCAATCAATCAACTAAGTTTAGGTTGGACTATATAAAAATGCTGCCACTTATTCCAGAACAAAGCGTAATCATAACTTAAATTGTGTTGAAGCTTTTATAAATATCTCGGAAACTAAGACCGAGTAACGGTAACGTACATAGCGAAAAGGTGTTCGGAATGATGACTTTGACAAAATATTTCAAGATCATCAAAATCAGTGAATTGTCCGCTGATGTAAATAATTACTTTTTTAAAAAATACATACTTATATTTTTAAAGTAAATTTTTGCTAAGTTAGATACTTATCAAGTACTATTTGCTAAATAATCTCATACACACATATTTCATAAAGATTAAGATTAGAGCTATGTTTATTGTACCATCTTCAACAAATTTGTGAATTAGAAACATGTAAATAAGAATCTGAAAATAATAATCATTATATAAGATGCTTCAGAATGGAGTAAAATGTTATATAACAAAAAGATATCTAACAGAATTTTTGGAAAAACTATGATAAGTGAACTGAAATGTCTATAAATATTTCATTAAATAATTATATCGTTTACAAAATAAAAATTCTTTCTATAAATTTTCAATTTCTTTTCGTCTCAGTATTTTATATGCCTTCGATATAATTAAAAAGTCGATTATGACAATTTATTGGCAATTATGAAAAGTTGGAAGGAACAAGATAAGAAAATGATAAAATATGAAAGAATTGGCAACTTAAATTCAGAATCCTAGATGGAACTGATGTTCTACTTCTTTACCTGAATGAACTATATCAAAAGATAAAAGTCAGTAGATATGGACGATATGGCAATACGGAAATGAAAAATCTTCGGCCTGAATTACTTCGGGAATCAACTATAGAGAAATCTATTAAGGTGTTTCCGACAAATATCCGCCTGATACACATTTCATTGTTCCATGAAAATATCCAATTTCTTTCTTCACCGTAAAATGTCTATCGATATTGTTGTGTACACAATTTACGAACTTTTATAGATTCGGCGAATTTTTATGTAGTAACACTTTCCGAAATAATAGATGCCTTAGAAATTACAGTATCGTGCAAAAATTTAAATCACCTATTAAATAAATATAAAGATATTTGATGTTATTTTTAATTTATTGCTAACTCTTAAGAAATTTTTAATTCGAGATTTTGAACACTATTCTCTTCTCTCTTTCTATTAGTTCTAAAATTTCTCCTTCTCTCGCTCCCGTAAACGCTTTCCTCGTCATCTTCATCTATTACAACGGTATCCTGTTTCTTAGTCCTCTTATTAAGGAACTCCGCTATATCAGGCATATCCTTAGCCACTTCGCTTCCTCAAGTCCTTCATCTTCAACAGGTATTCGCTAGCCATAATCTTTCTCTGTATTTCGATATTATATCTGCCTGCTTTCACCTGTTAAATATACGATTTATAACCCCATGCAACTTTTTATGAAATTATTTTAAACTTTTGATATTTTGTCCACACTCACGCTGCATATATTAATCGCGCTGCAATCAATATGTTCATCAGGTATTCTCTTCTTTCTAATGAACAAATAATATGTAGCGCTATAAGAGAAATATCAAAATATTCCTTCCTACGTATTTTCTAAAAATATGACTGTTGCATCATGGGAGGATGGGTCAAAATTGTTATTATTGAAGATGGCCCAAGATTTCTTACATAGTAATGTGGGTACATAGAAAGACAGAAATTGTCTAACTATAGGTTGTCCGAAAAGTTTCTTTCGTTTTATGAGGAAATAATAGACGCACAACGTTTTTTGTTTTATATTATTTTGTCGAATTACGTACGATCCATTTTGTTCTGTTGAGATAAACACCACGATATTTCACAGACTTAGTTTCACGTTTGTACAGAGGTGCACTGTTGTAAAAAACACGTTTGCGAAGGAAAGACACTTTTCGGACAACCTAATATAAACGGTTCTATTTCACTTGCTCACTTGCGCTTGTTCATTCTTTCCTTCTATTACATATCTTATTTTTTGCGCTATTTGAAGTTGTCATTTTCAATAAATACATAATATCTTTATATTAGAAATGGCGCAATTTAAAAAATATTAATTTCAAAAAAAGAATCTTTAAATATAGCAGCAAATTAATTCATTAATTAAATTTATCAGCTAGAAGAATATTGTTTATAAAATAAAATCAAGTGTCTTTTTGTCATTTTCGGTTTGTCATGCTAAATGACCATCAATAATAATTATCTAATTTCCTCAAAAATACATTCTGCGAGATTTTTTCTCACTTTCGGATGGAATATCATTACGAAGGTAATTATACAAATTCGAAAATTACGAGTATATTAATTAAAGTACAAAATATTAATTTAATGAAAATTTTCAATAATATACATTTAATTAATAATTATTTTATATAATAATGATGAAATTATACATATAATTCATGATTGGGTGATAAATTTGAAAATTACTTAAATGTTTTTTCTAATTTTAAAGTAGCAAATGTTTTTTTCGTATTGTAAACTTGGGATAGGGAGGTTTTCTAAATATGCATTATTTTACTCCACAATTATTATAATTTTAAAACAAATGCTATTAATTTACTAACGTAACTCAAAAACTGTTTATTGTAGTCAAATAAAACCACATTCACATTAGTACTACATACATTCTTATTGCAAGCTTTACATGCATTCTTATTATCATATTGATCAATCTTGGAAATTAATTTACTTCCTACTATTAATAATTAATACTTTTTTTTCTATGCTTTAGTATCACATATTTTATACATTATCGATAAGGATTGCTACGTGCAATTCTGAAAATCAGTGCAATATTGGGTTTGTTATCTTACACCGTGTATACAGACAGTCTCGCTGTACTTTTTATCATTATCCACTTGCATTATTCAATCATCATTTTTTTTTTTTTTTTACGGAATTGTCTCCTAGTTGAAAACAAATCTATAGTAAACGCTTTCAATAAATGCCTAGTATCCTAATCATGTTCAAATTATATACACTGCTGCACTTAAAGTTCTCTTACATTTGAAGGCCACAAGGTCACGTTTCTATTTCTACACAACTGTTTGAAAATATATTGCCATCAATATTCCATGCTATCTAAATTGTCTCTTTACCTGGCTTTGAAACTAAACAGGATCTCATCACAATATTAAAATATCGTTTATTATAATTTTTAATCATATTATGTAATTAAAATTGAAAAGTCAATAAAAATGTACTTATTATGTTTTCTTTCTATGAGTTTAATATATTAATTATAATATATTGTATTAATGTATATTTATATTTAGTCCAAGCGATCCTCATGTATGTTCTGTACCTATAAATTACCGTTGCAGGTTTATGTATTATACGAAATTTTAAGTAATGTTTTTGAAGTCTATAAGAACTACGTATGTATAATGGTTGATGATGAGGAAAAGAGAGTGCAAAAACGCCGCTGGCGTTCCCTGGCTGCCTCTGATATCGCCTTAAGTCTGAGTTTTATGGAGGTACTTGACAAACGAGAAGGCTTTCAGCCTGGAAACCCCCAAAAGCTTCCTACTCAACGAGTTTCAGGAAGTTTGTCCAACTAGGAAACGTTTCAGCAAGTTTTTCTCTTTGCTGATTCGAATATCGTTGCTATTCATTCCAGTAAAATAAATCGCTAATTGGGTTGTATGGCTATACAGTTCGAGGACACATTTTAAATTAGAGACCTGACAGATAAATTTTCTCGAGTGGTAAATCTGTAAATACATAGCCTCAATGCGAGAAGTTTGTGCCATTAAATGAGTATCGATGAAATGCAGTGGTATATGTGTCGTTCGAGTAATTAATTAACATTTGTATTTTATATTTCAAGGCACGAGGATGCTTCCGTAGATTTTCGGTAAGTTTTCTGGGAAATATTTGCTGAAAATAAATTTTACTTTTGCGTTTGTAAATCAATAGCTTTTATTTTTATCTAATGTTAATGAGTAATTACTACTACTATTATAGAGATTATTTGCATGAGATACAAATACAAATAATTCGTAAAAACCTTCAGGATTATTATAAAGGATATTGATACTGTAATAATATTGTATGTGTTTTATAGGTACGTAACAATATGTAATTACATTATTATATGACCCATAGACATCACAAGAAGAAAATACATGATAAATATATTTTTGGTGATTCTCCTTTTCTAGTGATATATTTGCAACCAAAAAGGAATACTTTGATATAAAATAATTAAAGATGGAAAATATCTGTTATGTTTAAAGATATAGTCGATAAAGTGTAATAGTATTGTAACTATTGAAACAAACAATATTTGAATATGATGACAAGTATATATCATGTTTAGTCCGAAAATCAAATAAAATAATTTTGATAACATGGGATTAACTGATAGCTATTGAATTTAATATACTGAATTTAAAAACTGTTTCCTTGTAAAAAATAGAACATGGACTTATCGTCCATACATAATAGTTCGTCTATACATAATGTTTATACATTATATTATACAATTATATAATATTTTATATAAAATTATAATTATTAATTATTGTATTTATATAAAATTATATATTATATAATACTAAAATTAATATTGTATAATAATATTAATATACAGGGTTCATAAAAGTATTGGAATGCTTAATGCGGGAAACTTTTATGTTCATTGTCCAAATTGTATGTGTCATATGAAACGCTTTTATAGAAAAGATTATATTATTGTAAAATGTACATAATTTATAATAGATAATAAAATAAACATAAATGTATATACAAATTACAACATATTTATTTTAAACACATGTATTTAGTAAACATGCTAGAAATGCATTAATACTAATAAACTAATGCTAGAAATGGCATCATTAAATATTGCAGCTTACCAATATAATGGATTAACTATTTATATAATTTTGTAATTTTTATCAAGTGTATGTTTACGATAAATATCTTGCTATAAATAACTTCAATGTACATTTTCGGGCTTATTTTAAACTTTACCAATGTTATTGTGTTAAACCAATTGTATCGTTCATGTGATATAAAATATATAACATATTCAAAATGAGTTTTCACAAATGTTTGAACATTTACGTGAGCCTCTACATGTATACGTGTACTTATATATTTGTATATGGTATATTTTTTTATTAACTCAAGAAGATTAAAGACCTAATATGGTAGAAAGTCCACAATACTAACAAATCCACGGGGTCAAAAATGCATATTTCCTAAATTTTTTATTAAAAAAAAAAGAAAAAATCATTGAAATTCTATAAGTTCTGAAAAACATAACAATACATACATATTCTTGTAAACCATAATTCGTGATTTTATTTCTTTTACATCTTTTCATAGACTCTAGTATAGTTCCTGTTCCTATCTTTTAGATAAGCGTTGCTGCGTGTCGTGGCGTTGCACACATGGAACAAGGAGATTTAATTTGACGGATTTGTATGCAGGAAATTTGTCGGATTACGCGCGGCTCTGGTCGCTGTTTTAATTACGCTCGCTCTGCCATTAGTGCCAGAGTAATTGCTTATTTAAAAGTAATTTTATTTGCGTCCAATTTAGTTTAGCAAAGAGTTTGGAT
Organism: Bombus vosnesenskii; assembly: GCF_011952255.1. Taxonomy (NCBI): domain Eukaryota; kingdom Metazoa; phylum Arthropoda; class Insecta; order Hymenoptera; family Apidae; genus Bombus; species Bombus vosnesenskii. The sequence continues at coordinate 98,313 of NW_022883067.1, forward strand.
GTGATGGCATCGTGATGCGAACAACGTCGGTCAAAGTAATTGCATAATCGAACACAGTTGTTTTGTCTAATAATCGTGGCTATTTTCCAGAATGCAAAGAATTTTCGTTATAGACCATTGCAAAATTTCATTCTTACAGAATATTCTGTACGACTGGGACATGTTATATGTTTAACGTAACATTATGTGTTCGTACAAAAATTTTTGTGGTTTAAGTCCTATATTTTACATTTCTAATATTTTCATTATTTTTTACATTTTTTAATGCAATTCTTATATAATTAAAACAATTCTTATATAATTTATATTTATACTAACGACATTCTTTGTCACTGCACAAGTTATATAATATTATATAACAAGATATATTAAGATACAAAAGGTAATTGAATTGAAAAGTAGTTAAAGTAGTTACAGATGGAAAATAGATGTTATAGGGCAAAATGATATAGAATAAAATATATTCTTATTAGATTAGAACAGAAAGAAACTATATTGGAATGAAATGTTATGTTTTATTAATTAATAAATTCTTTATATCCGGAATGCTTAATTTCGTAATTATGAATTAGAATGAAATTATGAATTAGATAGCAAATAAAGTAAATAAATAAAATGATTCCATTAATCTGATAAAAAAGTTATTCTAATAAATTCGCGATAGTATTTAGAACGGTGGGTCTATATGTAAATTTCTAATATTAATATTGTAGTATCGTGGAAATTAAGATATAAATTTTTTCCCAATTACTTACAATTTATTAATAATGAGTTGAATATACAGGTATTAATTGGACAGAAAACGATGTTTGTTTAACCGAAACTAAATGTGATACTCGTATCTATCTCAAATAACTTTACAGTTATTTGGCAACTCTCGTTACAACTAATCTAACTCTCTCTCTCTCTCTCTCTCTTTCTCTCTCTCTCTCTCTCTCTCTCACTAGCAACTCTAACAACTCCACACACTGACAACTCGATCAATTCTGTCAACTCTACTCTTCGATGTCTCGATCAACTTGACTCTTGCAACACACTGACTTTTCGTCTCGCATACTCTGACGTCCTTCTGCTCTAACGTTGTTTTTCTCATATCTCTGTAGGAACTAGGTGACTTTAGCCACATAGGCGCTCTTAAATGTAAGCGAACCACAGAAGGACGACGTATACGGTTTTTTTTATTTTCAACCGATCTCTAATTCAAATTACTTTACTATATTACAATATATCTGATTATTGAATATCTTATAAAAAAATAATTAAGATATGTAATCTATTGATTCAGAAAGAAAGTAATAAAGCTATATTTAGTTATTTCTTTGTCAACAATTAATGCATTTTAATAACACTCATATATTGTGATAACATATAGATTGTTAAGTTTGGATACTAATAATGGTACTTGTATATAATATATAGGAACTGTACTTTCAAGTTGCATAACTCTTTGTAATTACAAATTGAAGGTTATATCTAGAATTAGTCTTTTCTTTAATTAAAGTGATAAAGGAAGTTTAAAGACTAAAGTAACATTTGTTCGATACATTTTCCTATAAATAATCTTTTCTCATGTTAACTTCTTCCATATCTGAATCATACTTTTCCGTTTAATTTAAGTTAGTCGTGTAATGTTATTAATTGCTACATTCCCAATAACTCAAATAAGTACGTGATTGCTACTGATACAATTTTCAAATAAAACCCAGCTTTTAACCCAATATTAATCTATCGAAATCTATGTTAAATTGTTAAATCAAATTGTGAATTTTTATATATTCGACTTGAATGCAAATTTCGAAAAACTGAATTATATATGTGTATGACTTTAAATTCATATATTTTCATTCAATCCCAAATACTTCCAAATTTTAAAACCGATCTTTCTGATTTAGTAAATATATCACTTACAAGAAACAATTAGAAAATTGACATCGATTCACGAAAATGATACAATGAGAAACATATGAAACATATACAGTTGGAAAATTTGTTCATTGCAAAATACAAAAAAAGATAGAAAAATAAAAGAATTTGATATGATCGTAGGCGTTCGATTGCTGTCGATAACTTTCAGCGATATCTAACATTGCAGTGCATTTCTAGTAAGAGGATGCGAACAAATTGAAAGTGGATTTGTTTATAGACCATAAATCACAACTCCGTTTTTGGCTCGCGACAAATTGTGAACACGTTGCCAGCTCGATCGATGGATTTCAATGTACGAACGCGATATCCCAGGCAGCGTGAAATGTAAACTTTCATCGTTTTAGAATAGGTATTTCTCGAATAACCTTTGAAAAAATCACGAACGAACGAACATATCACTCACTCGAGTTATGAATCGAAGTTTGTATGAAATTTTTCAAACTTGTGCTATTTGTTCAAGAAACTAAACAACATTCGTTTCCAATCGTTTATTCGTATAAAAAATGTCTATATTTGTTTTTGAAATTCGCGAATATTGTACGCCATTTTGCTAAAATTTTACTATAAATCGTTTTATCACGTTTGTAAGTTATGTTAATAAATTTCATACTTTTGAATTTAACATTTTAACAAAATTAGAAAATAAACAGAAAAGTACTTTCAAAAATAAGCTTCAAACAACATTTTTGCACATGTCATACAATACAATACAATAAAATCATACTTTATACACACATCGTTCACTCTTTTTTAATACTTTGTATATCCTAGGTAGTTAAAATTATTTGCTGGTTCCGTATTATTGTAAGAGTGCCCTCATTACTTACCTTTTTACAGTGTAAAATAAAATAATAATATAATATAATATAAAATATAATATTTTAATATAATATAATTTTATAAATATAATATAATATAATATTTTAATATAATATAATATAAGGCCGGCGCCTTTGAAGATTATTGTAGTGAGAAGGGCATACAACATATTCGGACTACAACTGGAATTCCGCGAGCAAACGGTCAAGTGGAAAGAGTGAACCGGACGCTTATTCCGCTGCTGACGATGCTATCTGCGCTAACGTCGGGCGAGTGGTACAAACACCTAGAAACAGCGCAGAGGTACTTGAACGCGACTCCCAGTAGGAGTACGAACGTTACCCCGTTTCAGTTGTTGTTCGGAACACGGATGAGAATGCAAGATGATCCGCAGATCAGGCAGCTGATCGAGGATGAGCAGGCCGTGACGTTCCAGGAGGAGCGACATCAGTTGCGCACAGAAGCAAGGAAACGGATCTAGGAGATCCAAGCCCAAAACAGACAGGCGTTTAACAAGAGACGCAAGAAGGCGACAGCATACAAGATGGGGGATCTGGTGGCAATCAAGAGGGCCCTAACCCCAACCTAACCCCAACCTAACCCCTAACCCTAATTCTAATGTAAACCCGTCATACATATGATATATATTTCAGTCTCCAGTTCTTTTGGAAATTTATATACATTATTGATTGTAATGTTTCCGAGAGTTTCATCTCTGTCAGCTGTACTCATTATTGTTGTGTATTCTTAATTACATTTTTTAGAGATAATTCTTCTAACGGATAAAGTTTTTGTAAATAGTATACAGCCGCACTGTAGATGTGTCCCAAATATAAACATGCTTTGATCGAGCAGGCTTTAATTCGAAAATTCCTTTCAGGAAACGGGCACTTTATCCTCTTTGAGCTTGTGACTTCAAATAAGGAAAATTGCAAATCTGTGAGGATTTAACGTGCCATAAGGTGCTGTTGCGTTAAAACAGCCCATTAGGAAACCTATTACGTTTAGGGTTGATGATGTCTCTATTGAATCTTCCTGCAAAAACTTGCCATTGATGCAAAGGTGAATCGTACTGCTTCACAGTTGCGTCGGCCAGTGTCGCTACCATAATATCTGCTGTTATCTGGTTCGCCCCACCCTTCGTAAATGCTTGGCAGATAATCTCCTTGCTATTAAACTTAGATGCCCTGTCCGGGGAAGGTTCCTCAATCTACATGGGGACAAAACGAGATCTTCTGCGATGGATCACTTGAAAATCGGATATTAGTTTTGATTCGACCAATTTGGGCCGATCAAAATCCTTAACGCCCTCTGCCTTTGTCTTATTTTATTTTACTAAGGTTTTTAATAGTAACATAAGGAAAAATGAGAAAAATCAAATAACCTCAGATCAGATCACGACCTTGTAGACGAATCTAGACTTTTTACTTTTTTCTCAGGTAACAAGGAACAGAAACAAGTAACATTTGCTATTTACTTTTATACCGAATAAATCTATTTCCCCGTTACCAAATTTTCGAATGTGGGAAGTGTAGTTGCTGCCAGGTGAAAAGAGAGTTTGCGTTTCGTCCCAGGACTACCGGTGGACTCGTCAGTGAGGCTATGCCCGGTAGCCCTTCCTTAGACATAGAGGGAGTCTCGCTAGGTACGGTATTTGTATCATGCGCCCGTATATTCGACCGCTAGCGAGACAGACAGACTCGCTGTCGTCGTAGTAGCCCTCTGGTGTTGGCGGATGGAACCCGCGGATCGTCCAGGAGGTATTACGACCACGTTGATGCCTCGACCTGTCGGTGTCCTGTTGGTACCGATCCGCCACATAACCACGCGAATGATTTGCGAGAAAAGACACTAACATGACACTCGCAGATCGCTCGGCGCTCGATGTAAAATGCAAACATAGCTGTTCTTTTTGATTTCGTTATCGAAAAATTTATTCGTCAAGTAACATCAAGTGCACCGAATAGGTAACAATTTGTCACATGGTACATGTGGCTTGCAGTAAGAACCGGTTTACTCACAACTTACGTATGCAAAGCATTGTAAAATCCACCTGGATTGTCTACGTATTTTTTATTATTACACATGAAAAGATATATGTTATATTATGCAAAATCTGAAAAATTTGAATTTTTGGCCGTGAACAGCGGCTTTTCTCTTAAATTTAACTTCTTCTTTCCTTTCCTACTTTCAACGACAGCGAAAGGGTTTTGAAGGAAATGCTAATGAAAGGAGCACATAAGCAGAAATTAATCGACTGTTTTCAATTCAGATAGTGGTCCTTAGAGGCGATTCCAATTTATCTAAAATCGCGAACAGAAGTGCCAAAAAAAATACTTCTGCCTCTTCACGTGACGGTGGTAAAAAATAAGGGTGGACATTCACCGTATGACAAAGGCTCGCTAGCCCAGTTCATGCTGCCGAACGCCTTGATAGCACGTTAACAGCGAAGCCATGTTAATTAAATACCGTGCACCGTTTACCTTCGTGTCGTTCCAGTAACGGTCCCCTCTATGCCTCGGTGATTCGACGACATAAGGATACAGGGATCATTATTAACCGCCGGTTAATCATGATAACATAATCGGCGCTGGCGTTATTAGCGTCACCATCATTGTGATTATTATTGTTACTAGGATATTATTACTAGGTCGGTTGTATCGGTGCCGGAGATCGTGTTATTCGATATTCGTTACTCGAGATACTGTACGCATTAAAGCTAGAATCTATATTGAAATTAGGGTACGTTGTCATTAGATTCGAGTTTCAGCTGAATTCTATCGATTTAGTGCAGGGATGGCGCAATGAAATGAAGTTTGGAATGAAAGTATAAATTCGAGTTTTGGGAAAAAGGAAGAAAAATTGAAGTCGTGTGAACTTCTGCTTATTTCATTAGTTTTGAGAGTTTTGGAAGATCGATCTTCTAAAATTTACAATGTGAAAGGAATAAGCATAAGAGCATTTCAGTATTTTTATGGAAAACAATTTTAGCATATTATATAAGTAAAAATGAAAAAAAATATGGCATGACTGTAGTGCGGTATAATTAGACGTGAGATTTATCAAGAATTTCATTTTGTGTAGTAGAATCAACTCATTAAACTAATTATTTAATTAAAGCAATTGGAACTCGTTTATCCGTCAAAGAAGTTCCAAAATATTATATATTATAATAATATTAAAAGGATCATATTAGTAATTATATGTATATTATATTAGTATTAGTAATTATAAGTATATTATATTGTAAATATTTTATATTATTTCTATATTATAACAAATTTATTTATATATTATTATGTTTCATTATTATTACCTTATTATTAACCATATTAGTAAACTATTATTATTATCTTACTATAATAAGAAGTATTAAATACTAGAAATATGTGAACAAGAAAAAAATTAAGCCTAAACAGATAATAATTACTGTGGAAGAAATAGAAATAAAGTGAATCACAACAAAATTAATATTCCAATATCCAAACTTTTTCTCAGTTTATATAACGTACCAAATAAAAACCATCGAATTTATACTAACTTCGCTGGATTAACATATGCATATTTTGTTCCAAGTCAAATGCTTTTGGCAGAAATTCTAAAAGGCGTGCGTGCTTTTTTGTTCATTTCTGGTTTTCAATATTATAATAGTGCTGCGAATCGAACAGCGATGACTGGTCGATTAATTATCGATCTCCCCTTAAATGAATCGGAAGCTGCTGTATAATTAAATTCCTCTCATACGGGGATTGTTCTTAAATTCCAATTTAATTGCCACACAACGTATGGCATGGCTAATGAATAACACATTATAATTGCTGATCGCATTCGCGACCATTCGAGCGTTTTAATTAAATAGACAGATGCAAAGAGGCGACTTTGAAAGATCGCTCCTTCGATGCGTATCACAATTTCTATCAGAAGCATTATTAATGGTAGGCATAATACTTTAATTTCGATTTCTTAATTAGTATAAATAATATAATAGTAATCTATAATAGTTACTTACATTAATATGTTTATATGACAAGTTTGTTGAAAATGACAACGTGAGTTCTCGCTCACCATCTATATGCTGACGGCTAGTTACAAAAAGGAGTAGCTAGAAGATATTACTAGACACGGTCGATAGACCAGATCGATAGTTTAAGACTCTCTTTTCGTTCATTCGTTTGTGTCCCTTCCAAGTATGTGCAATAAAGGTTTTTCGGCTCCGAGAAGTGTGGTGTTTTTCATCCAAATAATAAAGTAATAACTAACGCGACCCTACCTCTGAATATAAATATAACAATAGGTTATGGGCCCAGGTTCAATAATTAGTTATTATTTTTATTGAAAATATCATAAATAGTAAGAGTATTAAGGGGCGCAGAAGATAACCTAAAAAAAAAAAGGCGCGTGATCGGTGATTCAGTGTGAATACTATAAGGGCGTTTTATCGAATACGTAATAATTTCTCACGTGATAATATAGTTATCAAAATAATATAAAATATAACAAAATGTCGAGTGGCGTGAGTTCAAATATCGAAAAACTCAATAGAGAAAATTACCACACGTGGAAAATGCAAATGAAGGTAATTCTCATTAAAGATGACTTACGGGAATATGCGAATGATACAATAAGTAAACCCCAAGCAGCGGATGAAGCCTCTTTATGGAATAAAAGGGATCGTAAAGCCCAAGTCGATATTATTCTTGCCATGAGTTCGAGTGAGCTATGTCATGTGAAGCATTGCAAAACTTCACACGAAATATGGAATAAATTAAAGGAGGTTTACGAATCCAAAGGACCTGCGAGAAAGGCTAAGCTTCTGAAGCAATTATTATTCACGAAAATGTCCGGTAGTGAAAATATGTCTGATCACGTAAATAATTTTTTCAGCCACGTGGATAAACTAAAGGAAATGGATATTGAAATCGCTGATGATTTACTGTCAATCCTATTATTATACAGTGTCCCGAATACATATGAAAACTTTAGATGTGATAATTGAAAAACCGAAGAATGGAAGATTTCTATAGACGAAAATCTACCGTCTCTCTCTTTACTTTTCATGTTCTTTCTTGTTGTATAAAATTCTCTGCCCTTTCCCTACTTCTGATTTGTGTCTGCCACCGCGGCGTTTACGCATCCAATTTTTCTTGCAATTCATTAATTTGCCACTGCGTCCTTTATACGCAGGCAATAAATTGGAAGATGTAACAAGCTCTTGTTGTAATAATTATTTCTTTATTTAATTTATATTCGAAGAAAGAACGTCTGTAGTTTAGACTGAACTCTTAAAAATTAACCGCCAGAAACGAAAGAAAGGAAAAAAATATTGACATCCATTGATACTAAACAAATGGTTGGTATATCTATATAATCTATGTATAAAGATAGCTTATTTTCAATATGTTGAATAATTTTTACTATCGCATACTATCACATACACACTCATTTCCCATAATAATCCAACAGCTTTCATATTGCATATTTTCTCGGTTACAATTTAGCCATGGATGCGATAATCCGTTAACAAAATCATTAAAAAATGTATTTTCTTTATATGTGTTATTGAAAAGTATATCAATCTACTGCGAAAAGGAGATAGTGGGCACATTTCTTCACTAGTATCAGGTTTTTCAAAGACGCATTTACTTTCATGTTTATATTATGTATTATCGATTTGAGAGAAAACGAACATTTTTTAATTATTTTCGTATCACCGTGAAATCTTTTGATGAATCTAGTGCAAAAGAACAATGAAAATTTGATATAGTGTCCAATTTCTACAAATCGCTCGTGTGAATTGGATTATATAAAATAATACAGTGCTTCACTGCCGGGCGCCAGCATTCCACTCGTGTACACTCACAGTACAAGCGTCCGTTTTGACGAACACGAACTTACCATGTAGTTGCCGCAGCGTTGTCGCTGCTTAAAAAAAAGAAGGCACAGGCAGAAGATAGACACCTCTGCATGTAAACAGAAAAATTTTATAAGAAAATATAAAAATAGAAAAGAAGAAGAGATTTCACAAAGTCAATGACGAAAAAAGAGAGAATCAGAGAAGCTGTGATGAATCCTGCATGACAGAAAATTAAAAAAATTTCATAAATGGATCACAAAAAGAGAAAATAATGAGAGAAAAAAGAAAGAGGAAAAGGATAGTCTGTGAGAACATCGTTCCTTTGAAAGGCAATTGAAAATTTTCATAATACATAGTTCCAATAAACTGAACGAGGAGACAATGAACGACAAAGACGAGTAGAAAAAACAATTTCTCGATTGCTTCGCGAGAAGTGGATGATTCGTCGTAGTCGCTTATTCAGCTAATTAATTAGTTACGCCACAGTATAGGACGTTGGCGATAAATTAATTTGAATAGAGAAATTAATTATCTGATATGCGACCGATAGGTCGGAACGCCATTTCCAATGATTTCGCGGATTATGTGGTACCATGATTATATACATAATAAATGATTTTAATAAGCATACGTATCATCGTGATTATAAATCGTTCTTTTATCCTATTCGTTTAATTGTTAGTCCGCCAACAAGCTATTATTAACTAGTAGCATCTCGAGAATAAAGGTGGAGAATAAATGTTTCTTTGTTATCTTGGTACTAATAGGATCTTTTGATTTCATTTCAGATTTTTGATATCGTAATTATAATTTCTAGATATTTTAAAGTATACTTGTACATATAAAATGGAATACCTTTAAAAGCTTTCTTGTTAAGCATTTTGTGTTTATTTCAAGCATTGAGTGCGTACTATTTCGTTAGAGATAACTGAATTTGCTTTCAAATGTATGAGAGATATGTTATATTGATTCTTTCATACTTATTCGTTTCATGTAAAATCCGATAATTGATCGAGATTATTTATTACGTAATTTATTGCGTAATCTGTATTAGCTCTTATAGAATTATGGAATGATCATTTTTTTATTATAGATTCATAATTTTTTCGAATATCCAAATTAATTTTTTCATTTCTAATTTTATATGCATAATTTTGAATTCATTATTCGCTTATATGTTACACATATCGCACATATTTACATATTCTAGTAAAATTTAAAAGATTCATTTAATGCATTCGCTGCTACTAAGTTATGATTATTTTATTTCTAATATTGTACATTCTTTTTCATCAAAAATTTCAATAACAATAATTTCATGTCTGTTTTCAGACTTATGAGTTATCTTGTCAAAACATACAGAACGCAAAAACGCGGATGTACAAAACGAAACAACGATTAATTAACGCGATATACCATACATGTCAATAGCAACTAAAATGCTAATTTATTATTTTATTTGTAAAAAATGTAATTTCTCTACCACTTTCTTCATTTACTCATCATTAACGACAGAATAGTAATGCAAATACTCTATGTGAAAAATCACAAATCATTCTATAAAAGAAATTATTGTATATCAAAATTAGTAAGTATTAGGATTGAGCATTAGCGAAATAAATTTATATTCAAATAACTATCCAAATAACATTTTTATTTTATCTGCCACTCGGTTTCTTATTTTTTCTTAAGTACGTTACATTATTTTAGTTATTATTTTACATTACTTTATATATATATTATATAATGCAATACATATATTACATTATTATTTGAATAATAAAAATAAATTATTATAATACTTGTTATTAGTATACTTTATATATAATATAATGTAGTATGTTATAACATAATATAATACTTGTTATTATTTGTTGTGTTGTATAATACTTGTTATATTTATGGTCGACGGAATTTTTACTCTAAAATTCTATGCATAAGTCTACTTTTTGAAGCATACATAACTTTCCTAACTTTCACGCTGATCTAGTCTGATGATATGTTCCTATTCTAAGGTGAACATTTCACACCAATAAATGTATTTCTTATAAATAAAACAATTATCTGTTATCCTTTATCTTGTATCTAATATTATTTGAAATGATCAAATATTTGGTAAATAAATAATTTGGAAACAATTTATTTCTCAAATTAAATTTCGAAATCTTATTTAAACAGCTTTATTTTCAATTAGATTCTTTTGTTACATTATTTGGAATAATTATTCGATATATTTATTCATTATTTTTATTTCAAATAAAAGGTAATTACCCTAAAATTTAGTAATCGAATGAAAATGGAAAAATATTAATAATATCAATATTAGTAATCGATCAGAAGAAACACTTATTTCAACTGCAAACGACCGTACGTAAACAATTCAAAGAGGAATCGTCATTTCTACGATCGAAACAACATCCGCGGTTCGCGGAGTTAATTTCCGGGCACAGTTTGATTGTTGCCTAATCAAACAGAGTGGATTAATTAGATTCACCACTTTTTGCATAGCATAACTTCTGCTAGTCGTTTAAAATGTGCAAACACCATGGTCACGTGAACTCTTTTTCGTGACGATGAGAGGTGTCGGTACTTAAATCGATATTCCCTTCGAGTCTCAATTATTCGATGGCCACGAACGACAGGAAATCACGAGCCTGCCACCGTTTAATCGTCGCAAAATGTTAATTTCCCTGGGGCAAAGTCTAATTGATTACGTCTTGTGCTTCGATGCACGGAAATCGTTAAATCGACCCACGGTTAGGGACGGAAATAACAAGATTCGTATTGAGATAAATATTGCAAATTTACAACTTAGTTTATATACATTTACGTAGGGTGTTGTTATTCTTTAGTTATCTGTTCTATTTCCAGAGATTTTATTTTTTTCTCTAATTACACCTCTAATAAACCTATTTCTTTATCAATTGTTATGTATTAAACTTACAATTGAAATTGAATAAGTTTTAAAAGAATATAATTTGATCGAGCAAAAGTGACGTTCGTGGAAGGACATACATTCAAGAAGTGGGAGAAGAATTTGTAAGATATCTTTAAACGTTAGCTAGCTAAACGTGATGCAAGACTTCTAGGCTCGTAATAAATTGCAGCAGTGAAGACAATTTCTGCAAGACAACTTAACCAAAAGCACTATGTAAGCTACATTGAAACTTCAGTATTACTCGGTTAAACCGTATATACATTGATTACACAAAGTTTCACACGAAGCGCTTTTTTTATCAAGTTCTATATTTCATTTCTAAAGTGTCAAATTTTTGCAGTCGTATTAAGGTATTACCAAATAATACGAAATTTAATATATTTTGATGTAAGTAATTCGTATGTAAATAAATAGAAAGTTGTGTCAATACTTTTTGTAGTTACTGTATATATTGTCCGTTTTCTGCTATTAGTGTAGGAATAGTATCCGGATAGTTCCGGTATTGAACTATATCCACACAATTGGAGATATTGACATAAGGTTTAAAATATTACGTTTCTTGTATCGAATGGATTTGAAAATTCTGGAAGTGTAAAACATTGAATACTTTATATTAGATTTATCACTTATATTAAACTTATCATATGTACGTTAATAAACTAATTCCTATTCTTGTATTCTCGAGACCTTGGAGGTAGTCATCTTAGTAGTTGCAGTTTGGATCATTAAATCTCTAAAGTTATTCTCGAGGCGCTTGAAATCTTTAACTACTGGCTTATCAGATCTTTAGACTCCTCCAATCTTCCAATCGATTTTGGATTCCTAGATTTTATTTTTGGCGGTTGAAATGGTAGGTCCTCAAATTTTTACAATGTCCGATCCTTCGAATCTTTTTATTTTTTTGAATTTTCGGATTCTTTAGCGTTTTGACTTCTGAAGCCCGGAATCACTGGATTTCTGGATTCTTCAATTCTTCCAACTTTAGATCCTTGAATGCAATAACTGTGAATTCGGTATTCAATTTCTATTGATTATTCGATCTTCTATCTATGTAATTGTTTCTAATTTTCATATATCAAATTTTTGTTATTATTGATATGCATTGTGGATTTCTTAAACTTTGCATTTTCAAATAAATCAATTAAACTTCATTTCCTGGATACATACTGCGTTTCATTTTATTTATCATATAATTGAGTAATAAAAGTTATACTCAAACAAACAAAACAAATATCAACAGGAAAGGATAAGATAAAAGAAGTTTCATAGGATGTGAATAACGGGGTGGATTGATACAGGTGTTTTGTAGATTTATTGGACTCTAAATCCGATACTCGTTTTCCATCGAAGTCTTCTCTTCTTTCTAGTGTTTTAGTCTTTGTATCTTTTCTCTCGCCCTCCCTCCTTCTCCACAACCATTTGATTATTTTGCCACTGTATAAGTACAGTACCGTAAAAAAATTTTTAACGATCTAACATTAGATAGAAATCAAATACATTTAATCAATATCGTTGAATATTAGTATGTGAAAATTAATTGTTAAATATCTCCTGCATATTATTGCATTCTTTCTTGATTTCCCTGATTCATAAATTTTTTGAAATGCTATCGTAAATAGATCTCTGCTCTGAATGTTTTAAAACATTTATTAAATTTTTTAGATTAAATTAGAAAAGGGAAAAAGTAAAAAATGTAAATTAGTTATTTGAGTTTATTAAAAAATGTATCTTATACTTTATTACCACACTATTTTTCTTTCCTCCTTCAAAAAAAAAACACATTATAAAAAGATAAAAATATTAAATATTTCAAATTTTCCATCTTTGGATTTTATAATTAAATATCATATTTTTAGACGTGATTGTACAATTGATAATAATAAAATTAGAATAATTTCAACTATTCTCAAATTTATTTTTAAAGAGAAAAACATTTTCATCTTGCATCTGAGATTTTTGCATATAACTGTTAGTCCGTGGGTGTGGAAATAATGAGTTCTTGCGAGAGTGAATGCCTTATGTAAAAGTATTCATAGCTGCATTGTGGTTTAAATGAGCCTCAAGATATCACGAACATAGGAGGTGATGGTTATAATCATACTAAATTAAAGTTTTAAAGTAGCCAAATTCTAGAGATGTATATTTATTATGGTAAAAGGACACGCATTTATAATCTTTTTAAAATATAAACGCTCTTTTTTGTTTGCATCATAATATCGTAATAATATTATATTAACATCATATATAATATACTATTACGTTGAAAAATATTTACTTTTCTACAATTGTATGGTAGAGTACATAACTTGATTGTTATTTATAAACATTTAATATTTCTATTGTTTAGGACTTACAGTAACTTGTGTATTTAATGATTTTTAAATTTCTAATATTTCATTCTGTCAAAGACGGAATTGTAAATGAAAGATTTCAGCATAATTATTCCGTTCTTAACAAAATTTTAATTATATGTAGAATAATTTGTTATTATTACTGTATTGTATATAAATTTTAGAATTTTCTGGATCACATTCTATCAACTGTTAAATGTATAAAACATGCACCATATTTTTCAATCTTCTAATATCAAAATGAAAATATCTGATTTTATATATTCAGATATAAATGTAATATCGTGATATAATGTGTTTACAAAGAGTGGACAATAGAGATGTTAATCAGACAGAAAAAGACGATTGTTGTTCAACCTGAACTATTCACGCCAAACGCACAGAAAACAGCGCAATCCACACTCTCTCGGCAACGCCACTCGCAACCTCTGTCTCCGCTCGACTCGCACTCTGCTTTTCGACTCGCACTCTGCTTTTCGACTAACGCTCTGGCCGTTGCCGCATTCCGTTGTCTTTTTCCTAGGCCCACCGCACACGTGTTCTGCAAGCGCTCGTGGCCAGGGTCACGTAGGTCTTTTCCACGAAACTATGCACTTGAAAAGACCGATGACACATTGATGGGCCCGACGGCGCCTCGGCTCTCGCGACATTGTTCATAGTTCGCCCGATATTTCTTAGGCCTTTCGTCCACGATACTACATAAATATCTGATTATATTATTATATAATAAACCTACTAATATTAAATTTAGATTAATATTAAATTTTACAGCAAATGAAGAATGCAAAAGCAATAAAAGGATTATTCTACTACCAATGTAAAATCTTGGATATTCATGCAACTGGATGCTATTATACTCAGATGTTTATTTTTCATCCTGTAATTCCATTTATTCTAAAGATTCAACTACATTCAGGCATTGCTGCTGATAGAAAAAGAGTATCAAGAAAAAGTTAAAATACGGTGCGTAAAATGAAATAGACAGCAGCCCGAGGAAGTGGATGAAAGGGGATGGAATTTGGCCGTGTGTAGATACAGTTCATAACTGTATAGAATGCTCGCATTGTCCGTGATTGCAGTGGAGTGCAGAGTGTTCGCCTTGTCGACGTAATATGAAATACCAGGATGAAATATGGCCGACCGAAATTTACGATCCCGCCTTGCTTCAGAAATTCAAGAAACCTTTGTCGTTCTTTCGGTTCTATTCATGACAATCGTGCAAAACGAGAAAATGTTTTCAGATCCCCGTACCTCTCGATTCCCTCGCATTTTTGACATCTTGAGGAATGGTTTACGAGTATTTTTGGATTTATTAAACGTTGAATCCTTTCAGGATAATATCGGAATATTGTATAGAGTGTAGAATTCTTGTGTTATAATATAATAGATGAAGGATGATCTCAGTTTTGTGAAAAATGGGAACAGATTTTTCAATTTCTTAGTTTCTCGTGAATTGATACTCTAAAGGTGTAGTTTAATGTAATCCTTTTCTTGTGGTATTGTTTTCAGTTAAGAATATTGCTGAAATAAAAGATGTATTAATATCATTAATTAATAATGATATAGCTTGTGGAATTTGTGGATTAATTTTTATTAATAACTTTCTTAGATAATCAAAATAAATGCGTCAAGTATGAACGATAGACGTAACTAGTAGACTGAAAATATATATTGTTATATAACGCAATGACTTTATTTTACACAACACGTTTTGCGTATTTAAATCTAAAGCTCAACCTGCCAAATAGCTGTCTCTCATTGATTTCAATGCTCTTGAAATATTTTATTAAAGTCATCATCCTGAACAACTTTTTCCTATACATATGACGGATGTTCGATCTTAGTTTTCGAGTTATATATACAAAAGTATGTTTCGTACCATATGTTGTATGAAACTGTCGATGTTTTACCCCCTCACGAATTTTCATAGAACCCTTTTTAATATGTTCATAGTAGCGTATAGACAATAAAAAAATAAGAAACATTCCAGTCACTGAATTCCAAATGGAGAGGAATAGGTAGGGTTAGGAATATAAGTGTCAGACCACGTAATAGAGCCGCGTGGACGGTGGCGATAATGGTGCCATTACATCATACATTACATACATTATAATTTGGATACGCAATAATCATAATATCTAATGTACAATTTTGTATAAAACATAGAAAGAAAATACACGTGTATATGATATCAAACATACTTTTCTGTATAATTCGAAGACTAAGATCGAGTATCCGAGTAAATAATTATAAAACTCAATCCTTTTTTTAAGTTTCTCGTAATATTAAAACAAAAATTAACAAAATCGTTTATATAATTTCATGATATAATAGAAGGCAAAACTAAAGATACAACAAACGAAAATTTCCTTCTTTTGAAGTCTGGGAAAAATTAAATTTTCTCCTAAAATCGTGTTCTTAGCTGTGAAAAAAATAAATTCAATGTTAAGTTTGTTACGTTTTCAGTTTCCACTCTTCAGTCTTCAGTCAGTACTTTTAGTAATCTGCTGGGTAGACTATCCATTAACTGATTTAAAGTTTCGTTTTGAAAATCCACCCACGTGGGTTTCATCCTTTTTTTAAGTTCAGCGATATTTTCTGTAGGTAGCTTCTCTGATCGTAAACGTGTCTTGCTAGAATTCTCCACAGGTTCTCAATCGATTCCAGGTCAGGATTCAATGCAATCCAAGGTAATAATTTTATTCCGAAATCATGAAACCACTTTTTTATGAATGTATGAATGGGAACATTGTCTTCTTGAAAAATTGTCTGTTTGTCTTCTATTTAAGTTATAAAAAGCAATAATTCAGCATATAGCGTCTCCTGATATTCTAGAGCGTTCGATTTACTCTTTGGAAAAACAATTTCTCTTAACATATCCAAGCATGATCACTGTTTTCCTAGAAAAATTAAGGAAATAATGCAGAAAATGTGTTTGAGTCTATAATTACTCACAGTACTGTATATATTGAAAAAAGTTGTTTGAAATAATGGCCATGATGACATATTTCAACGGTATTGGAATCGGCGAGGAAATAGCTATTCGACAGTTTCATTTTGTTACATATCTTGTGTTTATGTGACATATTTATCTCAAATTTATTTAATTTCATCATAACCATGTTACAAAACGCAAAACGTAATAATTTACGTTTCTGATTAGGATCAGTTTGTTGAGTTTATTGCTGCTACGTGAATTATATTATGAATAAGAAGCAAACGTACTAAAAATTTTCTTAAATATGTGTGAGATTGAATATTTAACTTGGATCGACCTATTTAGAAGAAAGTTTTTCACACAGGCAAACATAGGGCTGTGTATCTGAAGTGCTGCGAGTGTTTTGAGAATTTTTGAACTCTCTATCGAATCGTATGGTTTCTCTACATATATCCAGGCATATTTGGATCAAGTATTCATTTTTCAAGAACGCATCGCAAATGTTCTATTCGATATTAATGAGGACATTTACAGTTGATTGATGCTAGTGCAATCCACATCGATAGGCAATCAAGATGTTATTTGTTCCCAGCAACCATCTCAGTCGGTAAGTCATCGGTAATTTTCTCAAGTAGTTTATACATGGAGTAATAGGTCTAGTAATCCTCCGCTTTGTGTTTGTGCTTGTTCGATTTAAGCATGAGAACAATAACTGCTTTTCTCCATTCATCCGGAAACACTTGGTATGTCCATATGCAGTTATAGATTTTTAGGAAATATTTTAATCCAATTGGAAGGAGCTGTTTCAGGAGTGAATTAAGTATGTTATCTGGCCCTGGAGTTAAGTTAGAAAAATTTACCAAATGTCCAGCTGGACAAATTGTAAAGTACAAATTAAATAATAATAATAAAAGGATGTTTTAAGGATGATAAAAGGACGGAAAGGGATGTTTTGATATTTATAGAGTGGTTACTAAGTCTCTTAAAGTTATACTTGCGTTGAGAGTCGGATCTGTGATCAGATTTTTCGGGTAATTAAGTTTGTACTGTTGACAGAAATTTTTGAGAGAAAATTAACTGTTATTGTTATTAGCTGGATATCTGTAGAAAATTTCAACTAGCGTGTTAACTATTGTTTTTTGGTTGTATACGTAGTCGTTATTGTTTAAGATGAGGAATTTTTATTACTTTTCTTTTATTGGATACTTTTAATGCTTTTCCATACAGTCTTTTTGAAGTTTGTTTGGTTAACGTGGAAAGTTTACGTTATCCAGGATTTTGAATATCCAGCATCTTTTGTTTTCTTTTATTGTTTTACGGAATTTTGCTCGTATTTTTTTCCTTTTTTGAGTAAATTAGGTTCCATACTGTGGAATGTTTTTTTGGCTGTGTTGAGTGCATGATTACTTTCTGTTCGGGTGGTTTGGGACTTCTTTTTTCCACCACGGAGTGATCAAACGAAAAACTGTGGCAATGGTCAAGTTGAAAATATCGTGTTTTCTTTTTTAATTTATTGCATGGCCCATAGTATAATCTTTCGAAGAGTGTCAATGATTGTTAGTTTGTAGTTGGTTCAGTCGATTCTATTTAAGTCTCGTATAATGGCAGGCAATTTTTATATCTGGGGAGTGTGGTCTTCAAATGATACTTTTATGGAGAAGTGGTTACTGTCATGGAGATCGTCGAAGGCTAGCCACTCACGGGTTAAGCTAGATTACTATTATAGATTGGTAAGTCTATTGCATTGTGGTCCAGTACTTACGGTGAAGTGGGTTGGGCTTTCTACTTTGGGAAGGGATGAAATATGGGTCTTCAAGTAGCTTTTCTATAGTTTTTCCACGGCTGTCTGTCTTGGCGGAGCCTCAAAGATGATAATGGCTGTTGAAGTCGTCCATGAGCAATAGAGCAAGCGGTATTTGATTGATGAGATTTTCTGAGCCTTTTAGGTTTAGCATTTGGCTGTTAGGAACGTAAACATAGTATACACACAATGTTTTCGATAGTGACACATTTACTGTTAATACTTGAACTGTATTTGAACTATATAAATACCGTAGAATCTCAGTTATCAGAGATCCATTATTCGAACATTCAATTGTCCGAACATATTACCTACTAGAATACTTTATATAAATATACACATTTCATTTTTTTTCTGTCAGACGAAATCTATTTATCACGATTAAGTATGAGATTGATATACGCATAACAGTCGCGTTACGCATTAACATCTTAATGTCGCAAGACGAAAGCGTGCAATACTGATAACTGAAAAAGAATGCGAAATAATTAAGAAGCTTGAAAGTGGCGAACGTGTAACAATTACAGAAATATATTGGAAAATCAACTATGATTGGTTTGTAATAGAGTGGCTTCGATTCGATAAAAATTATAATAATCAATCCGATGATGTTACATTACAAAAGATATTAAATTATAATAACCACGAAATGGATAAAACAAACAGTGGCAGCAGTGATGAGGACATACTAAACAGAGCTTAGATGGTTTGAATGCTGATTTGGATGATGATTTGATAGTACTGAGAAAACTATGTGATTTAGTTGTCAGGAAAATTTGAGATCCATAAGTTTAATCTTTCTCCAATTTCACAAAAGGAAGTAAAATTAAGTTAAACACATAAATGCTTTTTAATTTTGTATTTAATTAATAAACTTATATACAAAGTAATATTTATTTTGTCTTAAGTATTTTACATAAAACTTGATGCTATACACTTGTTATTTTAGTTTCCGAAAATTCTCTTATCCGAACACTTTTGACCTCCAACTAGTTCATATAATACAAGTTCTACTCTTTATGACTGTATGTGAATGTAGTATATGTGCAAGTTCGTGAAATTTTATTAACATTGTTATCAGACTGTCGTGATTACATTGATACAAAGTTTAGAATAAATATGGAAATTTATACAGAGAGAACATATTATTGATTATAAGTATACACTTCTAGCTTCGAAAAGAGCGACGAGTGCGAGTTTCAAAAAAACAAAAGCTTTGAAGTATTCATGCCGGAAAGCTCGAATAACCCGTGCAATAAAAATTCAAGAGACATTTTTTTTGCTGAATAATTTTTACATATAACAGAAGAATATCGCTTTTTGCCCAACATCAAATAATTCTGCTAAAAGGTCTGTAGCATAAAGTTTCATTGCAATTCGCAATTTTCTCGATGAGTTTTCCAATGAAAACTGCTTGAAAAACGATCTTTAACCATTTATTTGGACGAATGAAACGTCAAAATTTGATCCTCGTAAAAATTTTGAAACGACTTTTGCTTTACCTATTTCGATGTGAAACAATATGTATTTTCATGATTGTTCGTATCGATTTCAAAAAAACTATGATTTCGAAACCACGAAGAATTTGAAGTGGAAATATAGGAAAAGTTTTTTTTAAGTTATTGGTACGTTTTGGCATTGAAAAAAAACAAAGAAAAAGAATCTGAAGTATTAACAGAATTCTTTTGCAGTATTATACTGGATTATTGTTGGATGGATTATTTGTTATAAATATTTAAATTAGTTTAAATTTTATAAACATAAAAATAAATAAAGATATAAAAATATGGAAAGATAAATTTAAGTGCCAAAAAGTGGACAAAAGAACGAGGTTGTGATTCGTGAAATATTATAAATATTACTTTCCAAACAAATATTTGTACGTAATTTATAAACAAAATGTTATTTGTACTTGATGCGAATAAATGTATTGTATATACAGGATCCGATCAAATAACACATGAAAGTGCGTACGACGTGATCCCCTATGGAAAAATAAGAAAAAAGTGTAGAATAACATTTTTTCATTCTCGGCTTAATTTTCGAGAAAATCGAGTTTGAAATTCTGTACTGAGCAGGATTAAATAATCGATAGGAGGTCATTCTATGTGTGAAAATAAGTCGTAAGTGTAGAATGTAATTTTTTTCATACGGTGCTCGAGAAAAATAAATTAAAATATTTATCATATACATGTACAATACTAGATAGATTCTTAACTAAACATATTCAAACTCTATTTTTTTAAAAATGGCACCTTAAACGGAAAAATTTTGTAGTATCGTAAATATATATGATTTATTTACAATGAATGAATTCATGGATACAGATCAATGGATACAGATGTTGATTAAACAGGGAACGATGGTTGTTTAACATGAACTAATTGCAATAACGTACTATAATTTAGACAACTCAATAGTTAATTTGCAACTCTCTTCACAACGGATCCAACGCTCTCTCTCTCTCTCTCTCTCTCTCTCTCACGCTAGTGTCTTTCGCTAGTGTCACGACCGGCACACTTCAAATCTGATGGACTGATGATGGAGATAAAGATGTGGCGGCACTCGGCGACAATGTATATCGCCGAAGTGCCTAATGAGCCATCGATATCCCAACGGTCCTTCCGCCGAATGTTCTAAAAGACGTGCGTGGCAACGGTCGCGGACGCCTAACAAACGCGCGGATAGTGGGGATATCGAGGGGGTTTTTTTTTTATTTATTTGTTGAAATAACAATCAATTCTCGCGTTGAGAATTTTCAGTAATTATATTGAGGGGTGACGAAGAAAAAAGAAACAGATCCAATTGAAAGTCAAATTTTAAGAGCTTCAGTCTTGGAAAGTCACGGCTGGAGTTCAGAACCAAATCGTAATTAGTGTAAACCAAGTGTTCAAAAATAAATTCTCTTTTTATATTTTTTATATTTTATTTTTCTTTTCATATGAGATTTCCCTTTTTTATTTTACGTATTTTAGCAACACTATCTCGACAACGCAACTCGCACTCTCTGACTTCTGGATTCATACTTTCTGGCTTCTTCACTGACACTGACTGTTCTAGTGTCATACGCTCAAGAAAGGCCATCCGCTCAGAAACAGTAATAAAGTAGACGAAACATCCTACATGCCACAGCTATCGAAATAAGCCACACGCCGCGGACAGGATGGCACCCAGATATCTGCACATCCTTGGCACGTACCCCCAATAGTCTTAAGTACCCACCAGGGGTCTTGGAATTTTCATAGTTAAGGTCCTTCGGACCAAACGAGTATCTCTTGTCTTAGATCCCCTTTTACGTTTATTGTTTACCATGTATTAGCATAGAAAGTTGGTTTTCTTCACATGTGGTATGTTCCGTTAGCAACTTTCTCTCGATGGCGGCTAGAATCCTTCCTTGTCCACCAACCTTTTTCTTATCCAACCAGAAGCAATGACTATTGCCCTCACTTTTCTAACCAAAATTGCCATCGACAAATCCGATGGTCCCGTGCGCTAGATACACCCATAGATTTCCTCCGCCGCAGCTTTAAATCAGTCAACACCTCTTGACTGGATTTCAACCCTTAGTACAGTCATCTAGTTAACTTATATCTATACGCACTGAGCGTAACTGTCTATGTCTATAAAGTTGTTGGAATAAAGTGTAAATTGTAACCTGTTACTTCAGTGTTATAATCATTTCAACCACCTCTATCATCCTAAACGAATTAGGGGATCGATCATTTCATAATATCATAACATCGATTATCATAACATCGATTATCTAGTCGTAACGGGAATTTACGACTCTAGTTGGCGCGTCTCTCCGCGAACGGTCGAATATTTTGGTCCTTCGAGCGGAATTACGTGTCAAGTGAAAGTGCACACACCAATGACACCCACTACCATACAGTGCCACGTGAATCCATCACAACCTGTAGCGGAAGCTTTACCACTATCGCAAAGTCAGTGACGTCAGGGGCCGTCACCTTCGAAGAGGTATAACTCGTTGGTCGGGGAATGCAACCACGCATGCAACCACGCTGGACAATCATCAGCGTAACGAGTTCCAACAACTTCAGTCTCACAACAAAACGAGTGACCTTCTGGAAGGAACATCTTCCTCGCGAAGCACACGCCAACAATATTCCGCTGCCCAGTGACGAGCGACAACTTGCAGCCGGAATAACTCCGCATCGGGAAATCACCGATCGCACATCACAAGTATCACTTTCGATAACGAAGTATCTTCATCACGAAGTAGCTTCATCACGAAGCATGCCAACCGCGTCAAAAATCAACTCCCTGCGACGAAAACGCAATAAACATCTCGACAACATCCTAAACGTCATAAAGGAAGGCATCTACGATTACCAACAGTCCAACAATCATGACGTTGGTCTTTTCAAATTATATCAACCCCAACTCAAGGAAGGATGGAAGCGGTTCGTACTCGTCCAAGAAGATTTAGATGACCTCGACGAAGAGGAGTACATTCAGGAATGCAAAGCGTTAAGAACTTACCTTTCTCTGGACAGTCAATAAAGATCCACAGGCAGTGAATTTCGCGCAACGAAAGTTCAATCACCAGAAATGCAGCTTCTCACATTCGACGGGAAATTGGAGATATAGAGCTCGTTCCATGACACTTTCTCCTCAACAATAGACAACAACCACCACCTCACGCCCGTACTAAAATTCCTATACCTGCGATCCGTCCTAATGGGAGAAACAGCGGACTGCATGAATGCATTAACCCTCAATAACGCAAATTACATTGACGCTACAGTCCTTCTCAAGCAGAGGTTGGAGTGTCCATGACACACCGCTTTATGCTACAGTCTCGAAATCATTAATTATCCAAAAATAACTAAAGAATCTCAAACAAAATCTCCACTCATTGAATAATTTAGGAGAATCCTATACCAATCAACCTAACCCGGTCCGTCAATGTGCGCCACGAGGACACGCATTTTCCGCGACACAAGCTTCGTGGACATGTCCCACCTGCCGAGGACCACACACCACTTGGAGATGTCATTTGCAAAGTTTCGTACGTGCGGAGAACGGCATCACGCGATGCTGCAAGACCAAACACCATTCAAAGTCTTGTTCCGTCACATCCAGCCGAAACTCCTCTCCGTAAAGCAGTCGATCCGCGACACCCTCTTCGCAACCCTACTCATCACCTACTCGTCATCGGAAATTCACAACAAAACACAGATCGGAGACACCACGAACGAAATCGTCTTCAAGCCCATCCCCCAGTCATTGACAAACAGCTCGACCCAGGAAGTGTCGTTGAACGCCTCGTCGACTTCAACGTAAGTGAGGTCCATATGTAGATCCGTCGTGGAGGCGTGAAGGATGTTAACGGTTGGTTGAGAGATAGGGCTCCCCCCCGCTGATCTATCCGAATCGCATTTTCTTGGTGATGATCCTTGGTGGTTGTACTGGCTTGGCCTGTGGACTCTTCTTCGTCTCGTTAGAGCAGAGTCTCTTGGCCCAATTATCCGCGGAAAATGAAATCAGAGGCATCTCATCTTCCGTTTGTTCAGATTCCTTCCATTCGATCCGATGCAGTGGATTAGAATTTACAGCTGCTGGCGTTTGTATCCATCCTGGTTCCCTGTGTCGATATTTATTCGGTGCTGGATTGTTCCGAAGTTGTCTTTTTGATAGATCCGCTGATTCCGCGTGAAACGGACTGTTCTGACTAGACTTTGGTTTCAGGGGGCAATTGCGCTCTGAATTGGCCAACGCAAACGCTAATTATTATGAAAACTAGCAGTATATTCGCCATTAAACCATTTAATTCTCTCAAAGACCACTGCAACGAAAACAAATCAATATCACTCTCCTGTACAATACGCAACCATGCCACAATATTTTGCGTTTCTATGCTCTAATGCGAAAACCCTTTCTCCGTCCTCTTTAATTTATTCACATAAACCTGACGAGAGATCGTATTCGTTTAACTTGATAGAGTAAAGAATGAAAAAGAAATGCTCGTTAAAATGACCGAGAAGAAAGATAAAGTGGATAAAAGCGCGGGAGGATTGGAAACGGGAAAGAAGAAGGAAAGACAAAGAAAAGGGGATCCCTTTTCATTTTCACGTTGTATTTTAACTTTCGAGTTAAAAAGCTGAAGTGGCAGGGGAAAAATGCAGCCGGAGGACGAACAAATGTCACGAGGACGAGGAACGAAGGAAAGACGTCCCATTGTGTAGCTGGTACGCAGGACACTCTTTATACGACTTGAAAACTCTTTGTTCGGCCGTCGTCCATGGAACAATGACAGAGAACACAACCGTGAAAACGATGATACGCTTTGTCCGTATTCCATCCGTGAAACAATAATGGGAGACAACTGTGAAAACAGCTGTACCACGCACAGTACGTCAATTACACTATGCTACATATCCACATGAACTTGTCGTCTCGATGTTTCCCCAATGATCACTGATTTTCGAAAGAGCGTTAACTGTTCAAATACTTACGGAAGCGCGACGATAAAAGATTGTTCAGTGTTTATCTACGCTTTCTTTCTCTTTTCTTTTCTTTTCCTTTGTGAACTTAAAAATTCATCTTTACTTATACGGCATAGTCTCGCAGTTTGTTTCGCCGTTTTTCATTTACGCTTGGAAATTTATTGATGTATTTTGCGAATATGATCGATAGTGACGTATTGCAGATAAAAGATACTATCGACTATTTTACGAAATTTGATTTCTTAGTCTTTTCAGAATCAAAAATTTTGTACATTGCGGGAAAATATTCCTCATGTCGGTTAGTACTAATAAAATAAGTTATACCTGATACTTTCGTAGATAAGATAGAGTGTACTAAAATTAAGACCAGTATGGTTGAAAATATACATATTCATCGATTACTTAGTTAATAACTTATTAAAACTCAGTGTTGCGTGTATGCAACATTAAATGTGAAACGCTTCGGGAGATTCGCATCTGGAGAGATAAAAGAAGATAATTTGATTGTATTTTCTTAAAGTTCTAGTTTGTAAATGTGTTCTAATTTATATATTCAAATTCGATGAAATTGCAATAATCATATCGATTGTTACGTTTGCACAAATTTATCATCATCAAAATCGAATTTCATTTAGAACATTTATATGGATTAGATAATTAAAATTCAAAGAATAATCTCGCCCGGGAAGTTGTAGCAATAAAAAGTGTTTACGCAAAGCGATTAGTTCTTTTCTTAGTGTTGTATATTGGATTTCCCAATGAGAATGTGTTTGTGATAGTGAACTAGCCGTTGGCAAATCTATATTACAAGTGACACAAAAAAACAATAGCAGTCTGCAGTTAAAAATCATTAAAGCTACCGAAAAATTGTCTATCATTAAATCGCAAGTGAACAACAGTTTAACAGATCTAATGGAAATTGATACCTCGATAACTATAAACAACAATAACTATTCATCAAATAAAGGGAAAATCATTCCACCTGATAATTTGGTTAAAACAGTCCAACACACATATATATGTATAAACAACACACGCACGCACACGCACACTCACACGCACGCACACACATATATGTCGGGTTATCATTAGAATTTAAGGCGCGTAACGATTCTTCGTTTGAATTAGCCATTGTTTTACGAAACAGAAACAACATATATATATATCGGAGATGAAAGGAAAACCGGAGCCTTTGCAATTTTGAGAAAGTCTTCTAATGCTTTAGCCTAGATTTTATCATAGTGCGCGTGTGCGCGTGCGCGCGTGTGCGCGTGCGTGCGTGCGTGCGTGCGTGTGTGTGTGTGTGTGTGTGTAATTAATTATTCTCGATTATTAATGATGATGATGATGATTTATTTACAATAAATGTACAGATGTTAATTGAATAGAAGAACGATGGTTGTTTAACGCGAACTAATCACAATAACGTGCTATAATCTACACAACTCAATAGTTAACTCGCAACTCTCGTCACAATGGATCCAACGCTCTCTCTCTCTCTCTCCCTCTCTCTCGCGCGCGGACCCACTCTCACGACAACGCTAGTGTCACGTAAAATTGGTATTTGGGTTGTGAGAGAAAAAGGAAGCTGAGTCATAACCCAACTATTAGTTTTCTTTTATCCAACTTTACTATAATTTTGGCACTTACAATAACTTAATCGTAAAACAAGGTTTGTATAAGAACAGAGACTAGAACAAGAACTGCCCGAGCTGGGTGAAGTCTCGGTTTATATACGTTTTGATTTGAGGATGTGGAGAGGCTCGGTGTAGGTTATGATGTAGAAAAGTGTCCGAAGGTCGGAGGCGATATCCTATCTCTGATGTGGACTAAGGTGCGTCACAGCCTTGGTGTAGGCTATGATGATAAGGTGGTGATGTGTACAAAAGAGTCCGAACTAGCAACACTCTCTCGACAACACAACTCGCATTCTCTGACTTCTCGATTCACACTCTCTGGCTTCTCCACTGACACTGACTGTTTTAGCATCCCTTTGACTTTTCTTAGGCTCATCACGCACGTGTTCCGCAGACACTCGTTGCCAAGATCACGTAGGCCTTTTCTACGAAACTATTCAATTGAAGGACCGACGACACATTGATGGATCCGACGACGCCTCGGCTCTCGCGACATTGTTTATGATTTACCGGATGTCTTTTAGGCCTTTCGTCCACGATACTACACAAAACTATCTCTGCAGCTGCTTCATTGAGCTTGAACCTAGGGAAAATAACAAAGAAATTTACAAAATTGATAGACTACTTAACACGGTAGTGTCCTTTGAACCTCCTAGAAATAAAACAGACATTCCGCAATGTTTTCGAGTCACTGGTTTTCCAACTGTCCTATTACAAGAAAAATAGCTGATGTTAAATATTACAATTGTCAGGGTAACCACTCTGCTAGTTATAAGGGTCGTTCAGTGAGAAAACAGCTACAGCAGAAACTCTTTTCTGCAGTAAGACATAAATCAGTTACAGAAAATTCGAACAATTCAATCGTAAGGTAACCCCAGATGACAACAATGACACTCCCAAAAGGAGATACCACAACATAACAATCAATAACAAAACTTACGTTCAAGCAACTCGATTCCAGGAAAAGGAACTACCAACTGCTACTACCGAAATCCAGATACAACACTTGCCTTAGAAATACTACTAGCAGCGTCTCAATTGTTAGCTGAAACTCGATTACGAGCTCAACAATCACAACAAATCAACAAAATGCTAGAACTCCTTCCGTCTACGCTAAAAAGCAACAATAAGTACAATAAAATGGATATTTTAAAAATAGCAATTTGGGATACCAACGGGTTACTATAAAGATTGTAAGAGCTGAAAGTCTTTATAAATACAAATAAAGTCGACGTACTACTTATCTCTGAAACTCATTTCACGATAAAAAGCTTTATCAAAATTCCTCTTTATAATATATATGGCACTAAACAGCCATCTGATGGGGGACGTAGTGTTCAACGATACCACCAAAAGGTTGGAAAGGTCAACCATTGTTCTACGTGTTATTTCGAAAAATGACTCTAATTGAACTAAGAGTACACTGGAAAAAGCAAATGATTCCGCTAATCATTTTCAGGATACATTTAAACCAAATACAGGCAGCTCCACCTCGTTCAAAATATTGCACCAACTACGATAAAGGAAGTCACACACAAGATTCTCAAAGAATTCCTACCAAAAGCGGCAAAAATGCTCACTATAATCTTTAATGCGGTTCCAAGAATGAAATATTTCCCTGTAAGTTGGAAGATAGCTTGTCATACTATTACCAAAACCAAAAAAAAGGTCGTCACTTACCATCATCATATCGGCCGATATGCTTCTTCCGCTAATATCTAAATTACTAGAAAAGATAATTCTAATTCGAATGAGAAAAGTAATAAACAAAAAAAATTTAATTCCATTTCACCAGTTTGAATTCAGAAATAAATATGCGACAATTCAGTAAGTACATAGATTAGCCAATAAAATTTATTCAGTATTAGCATAAAAAAGTATTGCACCTCTGCACTTTTGAACATAGAAAAAGCCTTTGATAAAGTATGGCACGAAGGCCTCCCTATACAAAATTGCATAAAACTTTCCTCCACCTTATCACCAACTTTCGAAATCATACCTTGAAAATAGAAAGTTTTTTATTACAATACAAGACTCGATTTCAGATATCTGTAACATTGAAACAGGTGTATTGCAAAGCAATGCCCTGGGGCCAGTACTATACACGCTACGACACGTTGGTCCTGGCCGTGGGACGCTAGTGGCACGAGACACTGCGCTACAGCCAGCTTGCCACCGCCTGCGCGGTGCGAGCTATACGCAGACTGGGACTGAGGGCGTTCCCAGCCAAGTCGGAAGCCATATAGTTTTACGACTGGCGGCGTAGGGGGACTCCTCCTCCCGGCCTGTGTTTGGGGGAGGATGTCAAGGTAGGGCTTTAGATGGAATATCTGTGCCTCTCCATCGACAGTCAACGGATGTTCGGGCCGCACTTCAGACTCCTGGTTTCCAACGTGGCGACGGCAGCCAACGCCTTACATGGTTTGCTGCCGAATATCGGTGGGACAGAAGCCAGAGTGCGAAGACTATCTGAGAGAATCGTCCGTTCTCAGGTCTTGTACGGGGCTCCGGTGTGGATCTGATGACGAGTCGTCGCAGTTTGCTCTTGCTGAGTACGGCTTCATAGGACAAGGGGATACCGGACGATATCGCATGCGTCGGCGACTGTCCTGGTGGCGCTCCGACGAGTGTACAAAAACTAGAGGGGCCCGGGTTCAGGCGGGCACTCTCCTCCCCGCCCGCCGGGCAGGTTAGACGAGAGGTGTGGGAGCGGTGACGCTTCGACCTACTCGCCGATGATCAGGTCCGTGACCACCGGGCCGTTATATCGGTCCTCCTAAATTGGGAGGCTTGAAGGGACCGCGGAGGGCTTCCGCTATCCTTCCCGATGACACAGGTGCTCGCAGGACATGGAGTATTCGGGGAATACCTGCAGAAAATCGGGAGAGGTGACAAACACTTGTCACCACTGCGGAGAGTGCGAGGACACGGCTCAGCACACGTTGGAGTTATGTCCGGCGTGGGAGACCCCCCGTCTCCTGCGTATTCTGCGACTAGCGATTGGCGAAAGTTTAGACTTCTCATTAGTTGTGAAAGCGATGTCGAGGGGGCAACAAGAGTTCTTTGCAATTCGATCCTATTTCGAAGGAGTAATGCTCATAAAGGAGCGAACAGAGCGGGAAAAGGTGAGAGCATCCCACCCTTGTAGGGTTCCACGCTAGGTGGTCATAGGGACTGACACGTCGAGCCGGATCTGCTCAGACTTGCACGACGGCACAGGGCCCTCCCAATGCCCGGACTAACCTAATTCTGGAGGAGCGACTCCTCCAGAATTTTAGTCGGTAAAGTCCAACACTATCCCGCCGCTTCCCAAAGCGGCGGTGTGTCCATGAGGATTTTCTCACGTATAAAAAAAGAAAAAGTGCTACACACGTTATACACTGCACATATTTCTATCACTAGTGGAACCTCAATATTTACATTTGCGGATGGTACTACAATTATGGCCACGCACGGAGGCTCAAAAATTGCACACAACATGTTGCAATAACATCTAAGTGTAACCACATTATATTTACATTTAAAAAAGGAACTCTTCGCCCTGTTACTCTCAACACTGTTAGTATACCTCGAACTAAAATAGTCAAATACGTAGGTTTACATATGAACGAAAGAATGACATGGGAACATCACATTAAGGCTAAAATAGGACAAATTCGTATCAAAAGACGAATAAAAGTGAAATGTACTGGCTTACTAGCAGGAACTGCAAGCTAAGCATGAGTAATAAGCTCCTCATTTATAAAACGATAATCAAGCCAATTTGAGCCTACAAAATTGCTTTGGGGGACGGCTATTGAAAGCCATATAGCAAAGAGGGAAGCACTATCATTCTGAGAATTATTGTCAACGTTCTTTGGTACATGGAGAACGAGAAAATACGAAGCGGTCTTATGATCAAATCAGTAGAAGAGGAAATAAAGAATCTATGCAACAGGAACATGATAAGGCTTGAAAACCATCCCAGCGATGTAGCAAATAATCTATATTTAGAAAACCTTCCTAGAAGATTACGCAGGACGCATCCAAACGACCTCCATCCCTCAGCATAAAGGGTGTGTACATTAGAGATGTATCCTACTGAAGAGGCTTCTACGGGATAAATATTCAAAACACTGCTAAAACAATTTACGAAATATTCTTCCTGGGCAAATTGTAAAATGCATAAAAAATAGAAAAAATTCAGAGTTTAAATTTGCAACAATATTATTGAAATTAAGTAAAACTTCCTTCAATCAATATGCGATTAGAAAAATTTCCTTTACACAAAACAGTGAACCAAAGTATACAACCAGTGACTAATATCACATTTTAAATAATAAAACATACCCATAAAATCTAAAATACATTCAAATTCAAATTCGTATTTATGAAACTCATAGTACTTGTACATTTTTAATTAATTATACAAATTTGTATTATTTCCATTAGCTTACAATTTATAAAAGGGAGTAAATATAAACCAATACATTATTAATCGCGACTTTTTAATCAAACAAAACATTATTTTTTACTCTTTCCCACCTTTGTTTTTCTTTTATTTACGAGCATATATTTTCGTGACAACCTCGAAAAAAGGTCCAACAACACAGCAGCGTAAAGAATCGTAAAAAAAGCGAAGCAAAAACCCGTCGAAGACAGAAGGCAGAGGTTTCTGTTAAAACGTCTGGCGTAGCTTTTTCAAATGCGACTTTATACGTAGTTTTTAAGCACGCTTTTATGTACCCTTATGTATGCACACGTTTTTAGGTGTAGTCTAGGATTTCGAGACAGACTGCGCGTGCTGCTTCAACAGCATACTTTGCCCTGAATTTCGTGGCAAAGGAGTAGGATATTAGTTGAAAAATGAATCGTGGGTGCTGACAACGAATTTTACAAGATTTTTAACTTCGCAATGAAGTATATAATGTAAACGTTAATTAATATGTACATATTAACCACATAATTAATTTAATATACATATACATATTTATTAAATTCAATATAATATACATATTATGTGATTATATATGTATATGTCGGGTTTACATTAGAATTAGGGTTAGGGGCGTGAAACGAATCTTCGTTTGGATTACACATTGTCGTTATGCAATAGAGAAGACATTGACTAGTGCAAATACGATTATTATGGAACTAGACAAGTAACTGTGGTAATTAGATACTCGAGAGACTAATGAGAATGATCCTAGGTTCAATAACGAATCCGCGGTCAACGGGATGATGTCCGTGCTCACAAAATCTAAGTCGGACTCTTTGTTAAAACGTGGAATATCCAACGAGCGTAAAGACGCTAAGTTTTTTTTTTTTATTTATTTGTTGAAATTACAATCAATTCTCGCGTTGAGAATTTTCAGTAATTTTTCTGGCGTGGCGCAGTGACATGGCTGTTTATTTGCAATAAGTTAATACCTATTATAGATAGGTATAATTTATAAGTATTATAAGTAAGTGCATATGCTTAATTTGGATAACTAAATGAATCTAGCGTTTAGGTCTAGCGGGTAGTGCCTCTTCAGCCTGCGAATCTAGTCCGTCGTATCGAGTAGTCCAGTGATTAGGGGGTTTCGGTGTTTGTTGACTCTTTTGTTATATCTGTCGCTATATTTTGCTATTTCCTCTTTGACTGTGGGTATCTTGAGGTCGCGATGGATGGTTTCGTTGGTAACATACCAAGGGGCGTCTATTAAGGATCTTAGCATTTTCGATTGGAAGCGTTGAAGTATTCCAATGTTGGAATTACTTGCTGTTCCCCATAGTTGGATTCTGTAGGTCCAGACAAGTTTTATTACCGTCTTATAGAGGACAATTTTATTCTGTGTGCTTAGGTTGGAGCGTCGGCCAGTGAGCCAATAGAATTTTTTGAGTTTGTCCTTGAGTTGCTTCGTTTTGTCTGTGATGTGATTTTTCCAGGTTAATCTCCTGACCAGGGTCATGTCCAGGTATCTAACTGTATCCTTGCTAGGAACTGTTGTATTATTGATGATGACCTGGGGGCAGGTTTGTTTTCGGAGCGTGAAGGTTACATGTGTGGATTTTTTTGCATTAATTTTGAACCCCATTTATGAAACCACTTTTCCATAGAGTCGAGACTTCCATAGAGATCGCTGGACAGTGGATGAAGCAATTATTGGGTCTGCGTGGGAAGCTAGTAGCGCTGTGTCGTCAGCAAATGTTGCTATTGTTATATCGTTTGATATAGGTAGGTCGGCAGTGTAGATGGAGTACAGTAGGGGTCCGAGGACACTACCTTAGGGTATGCCAAATTCTATTGGGAATGTTGTGGAAGTGGCGTCTAAGTATTTAACCATGAATTGTCTATTGATTAGGTGGGACTTTAGGATGAAGTAGCAGGTGTGT
The DNA here is from genome assembly GCF_011952255.1 of Bombus vosnesenskii. Classification (NCBI taxonomy): domain Eukaryota; kingdom Metazoa; phylum Arthropoda; class Insecta; order Hymenoptera; family Apidae; genus Bombus; species Bombus vosnesenskii. The sequence continues at coordinate 131,404 of NW_022883067.1, forward strand.
AGTAGGATTTTCTTAAGTTTGTAGAGTAGTCCATTGTGCCATACTTTGTCGAATGCCTGTTGAATGTCTAGGGATACCGCTGAGCAACATTTTGCTCAGGTTTGGCTGATAATTTGTGTTATGCGATGGATTTGCTCTACTGTTGAATGTTGTTTCCGAAAACCGAATTGATGATCTGGAAGTGTTTTCAAATCCTCTAGGAGTGGAAGTAGTCTATTCGTTAGCATCTTCTCGAATAGTTTTGACAAGGTAAGTAAAAGACTAATTGGGCGATAGGAGCTAGTTTCGTGTATTGGTTTACCGGGTTTAGGGATGAGAGTAATCAGTGAAATTTTCCAAGCCTTAGGAAAGTATTCAAGGCGAAGAATTGAGTTAAAAATCGATGTGATGAGTGCTATCCCTTTTATGGGAAGTTCCTTTATGGCTTTATTGCCTATTAGGTCATGCACCGCTGCTTTCTTGGGATTTAGGCGACTGATTGATTCTGTAATCTCTGCAGAAGTGAAGGGCTCAATAGGAGGAGACACTTGGAAGGGAGAGTGCATGTATTCAGTAATGTCCGCGGCAGCTTTGGTGGAATGGGGTTTAAATACTTTAGACGAGTATTTAGCACACAGGTTGGCTTTATCTATAGGGCTACGCGCCCATCCACATTGCGGACGGCAGATTGGAGGGATTATTTGCGGGGAGCGCGTGAGTTTCCTGGAAGCCTTCCATAGTGAGTAGTTGGAGTTAGCTGTGGGGGACAAATTGGCGAGATATTTATGAAAACAGTCATTTTTATAATATTTGATGACTTTGGTTAGCTTTCTAGTTGCGTTGTTTAGTTTACGTTTGTCACCCGGTGCTTTATGGGTCTGCCATACTCTTCTTAGTCTACGTTCTTCTGCTACTTTTTTTAAATATGTAATGGGGATATTCACGTCTGCTGATAGAAGTTTTAGTAGGTGTGGAGAAGCGGATAGCGTTTATTATGCTGCTGTTTAAGTATTCCGTGGCTGCTTCGATATCTTCATTAGTTTTTAATGAAATTAAGGCTGAAGTTGAGTGATTAAAGACTTCTCTAAAGAGCTGCCAGTTGGTGAGTTGGTTATGAATAAATCCATTAGGTGTATTCTCGATAATTGTTGAACTGACTGTTGCTATCACGGGGGAATGATCAGAAGAGAGATCAGTCGAGGAGTTGATTTGGACGTATCGTGGCAAGATAAATTTAGTTATGAAGAAGTCAAGTAAATCAGGTATTTTGTTAGTGTCAGTGGGTCAGTGTGTGGGTTCATATGTGGTGAGGTAGTTGAGATTGCTGGTGATTATGCTATTTAAGAGATTTTTGCCTCTTACTGTGACCAGTCTGCTGCCCCATTGGGTATGTTTGGCGTTATAGTCTCCTCCAGCTATGAATCTGTTGCCCAGAGCATCATGGAAGTTATCAAAGTCTTCTTTAGCAATGGGGTGTCTGGGAGGGCAATATACTGCTGAGGTGGCGATTGTGCCATGGCAGTCTTCTATTGCTACCTTTGTAGCTTGGAGGTAGTCTTTCTGCAATGATGGAAGCTCGTAATGCTTAATACTTGCTTTGATTATTATTCCGGTGCCGCCGTGGGCCTTTCCACTGGGATGTTGGGTATGGCAGAAGTTATAACCGTTTATTTTCAGATACTTTTTGTCGGTGAAGTGAGTTTCACATACGAGCATTACGTCGATTTGCTGTTGTTTTAGGAAGAGTTCTATTTCGAATTTGTGTTGAGCTAGACCGTTGGCATTCCAAAGAGCTATGCGTCTTGGTTTTATTTTGCGACGGGGCGTATTAATTTATCCATGATGAGTGTTAATAATGATAGTAAGTTATTTATTTGTTCTGATTGTTTTTCGATTAATTTTTCGGGACTAGAGAAGTTGTCTGTGTTTTGTGGATTGGGAACACTATTTTGAGAATGGTCCCTATGGGTTTTCGGATTATTTTGATTTCCTTGTGCTTCGGCATAGGAAATTGAAGTAGTAGTGTATTTTGGAGATATTTGATTAGTTATCTCTTTGGCTCTGAGTTTAGGATACTTATTTATATATAAGATTTTGTAGACTGTGCAGCCTTTGTAGTTAGCAGGATGGTCACCTTGACAGTGAATGCACTTCGCTGGGGTTTCCGGTGATTTAGTGTACTGGTCAATGGGGTGTGTACTTGCACATTTAACGCAGCTGAAGGTATGGTTGCAGTATTTCTGCGTGTGACCGCACCTTTGGCACCTTTCACATTACACTATCTCTTTTTTAACAAGCGGTGGTACGAATTTTACCATTGAGTTCATTAGACGATTGATGTTGTAAATTTCCTTATTGTTAGGCTTTTGTTTCATGTCAATAAAAAATAAGGATAACGGGTCTTTCGAGATTCTATGCCTTATGTTACTGACGTTGATTACTTCGTGGCCGTGTTTCAAGAGTTCGAATTTCAATTCATCTAAGTTTGCTGAGTGGTGGATGTTGCATAGAACCACTCGGAAAGGTCTTTCTTGTTTAAGCTGGTATGTGTGGAAGTTGGCATTCATGGTCTTTAGTATTATTTTGTGAGCCTTCTATATGCGTCTGGGTTTGTCGGCAGGATTTTGACTTTGTTGTTGTTTATTTTTAAGTTGTTGTCCTCTTTGCAGATATCTTTCCCTATGGACTTAATCATTGTTTGTATATCGATGACATCGTCAATAAATATGGGTGGGGGAGGGGAATTTCTTTGAGTATGTTGGTTCGTTGGTGGATCTGCAACTTCCATGGAGTCGTTTCAGGATTCCAATATTGCGTATCTGTTGTATGTGGTTACTTGGTTTGTTAACTGTTCGTTCTGGTTGGCGTTTGTGTTTATTTTACCTGTGATTCCATTTTACGCTTTTTAGAGTTTTTAGTGTCACTAGTAGGGGGGGTGGGGTCTATTGCACTTTTGCCACGGAGGAGGTAGCGCGGAGCAATTGTGGATATGCTCAGGAAAGCCTGGTCGTGTTACCTGGACCATCATCGAGCTAGTTAATTCAAGTTGAATAACTAGTCGAGAGGCTATGAGGCTATGATTCGGGTAGAGGCTATGATTAGGAGCGTAGGAATTTTTCTCTAAAAAGATAGGAAACACTTTCCTTTGGCTGTGTTCACTTTCGACGGATGGGCGTCGCGTGTTGTTTTACGAACTTCACAGAGCACTAGACACACGTCTGCACGCTACGGCACTCAACAGCGAACTGATGATGTATAATATTATTCATTTCATTTATACGTGTATCATTTCCATAATATTTCTATTAATGTTGTAAGATAGGTTATAAGACATATTAATAAAATTTAAGAACAATAAAGCACTCGATAATTATAATATAATATTTTATAGTATATGTAATTATATATTAGAGAGAATTATATACATACTATGGTAAACATTTAATATATCGAATTGCATCGGATGAAATACTAATTTCATTGTTTCTGAAAATAAATAATATTTATAATAATACCATTGTGTAACTTACAAACATAAATTCTATTCAAAATAAATTTGGAGCGAAATTAAATCAAAACTAAAACTCCACACAATTATGTCAGAATGCAGAATTTGATAGGAATTTACAAAAAGCATCGTTTGTAATAATCTCTTTTTCAGTCCCCCTATAAAATCATGTACATACACAGGCATTTCATATTTTGGTGGAAGAATAGTTTGCTTATAATTCTCTCGAGCAACATCCACACACAATTTCACATGACTTCATAGAATTTACGTTTCAGAATTTCACAAAATTATGATATATTGGAATTTCAGCGAAATTTTCCGGAATATTTCCAGCTAACAATAAATATATTTCGTGGAATCAGTATGAAGGGAACTTTATGGAGTGGTTGTTCAACTGCAATCCGTTTACGATGTAACTACTTGTCTGTAATGTTATAAACGGAGTTTGACGATCGTTCATGTTGTCGCTTTTCCATCAACGCAAAATTATCTTCACGGACGCACACTGTCCCATATAAATACCAGCCTTTGAACTTTATCACGAATATAATTTTCGTTGTCCTGCGAGATAAAAAGAGGTACAAGATATTCTTGTGAATTAATAAGAACGTAGCTTATTACGAGGATTACGCTTTTGTCAATTAGCCACCATCGGTCAAAAATTTAGCACATATAATTAAAGTCATTCGATGGAGGCTTAAAATGTTTATATTGAAGGAAAAATGGGTAGTTACGTAGAATAAAATTAAAATTAAATCTAGGTTACGATTATATGTACTGTGTCATCCTGGAGTAGGCGACCATATTTTTACATAGTCTAACTTAAATTTAATTCATTAATGTGTGTGACAATAATATTATACTTTAATACTGTACAAATAAAAAAGAAAAATGAATCAGTTATAGGTTGGACCAAATTAATAGCTCAATTGCTATCGACAACGCAAACGTGAACTAATTTTCGATGAATCGATTGACATATAGAATATTGCAATTTATTCTAATCTTCAATTGGACAAAATTGTAACAAATATAGCTACTGTAATCATAAAAGTTATTTACAGAATAAATATTTGGAAAATGAAATGTTATATAATACGTATAATATTAAACATAAATTGCTTTATATTTGGAAAATTAAAGTTGAGCAGCTTATGTTATATGTATGTAATATGGTGATATAATATATTTAGAAGGAATGGATAATACAGATGTTAATCGGACAGAAAAAGACGATTGTTGTTCAACCTGAACTATTCACACCAAACGTACAGAAAACAGCGCAACTAAATAACTGGATAACGACTCGACTTTTACAAAACGCAATCAACACTCTCTCGGCAACGCCACTCGCAAACTCTGCTTCCGCTCAACTCACACTCGGCTCCTCGACTGACTCTGGCCGTTGTCGCATTCTATTGTCTTTTGCTAGGCACACGTGTTCTGCAGACGCTCGTAGCCAGGGTCACGTAGGTCTTTTCTACGAAACTATGCACTTGAAAAGACCGATGACACATTGATGGACCCGACGGCGCCTCGGCTCTCGCGACATTGTTCATGGTTCGCCCGATATCTCTTAGGCTTTTCGTCCACGATACTAAATGTATAGGGAATAAATATTCGGAATGTTGACCTCGACAACATATTTCAAGGTGGTTGAAATCGGCGATATTTTCCCTATTTTGCATTATTACCGACGAATGCTTTCTTCATTAAATTTTTTATTTTATATTTCATCTGTTTCGTTTGTAAAGTCACTAACTGAAATTAGACGTATCCCCCACTTACTCCTAAAGCTATTATTTTAAAATATACGTTCTTTTTGGGGAAAAAATATTCATACGTTGGATTATAAAATTACGTTTTTGAGATATAATTTGCTGAATTTAAGATTAATGAAACCGATACACTGGCACATTACGAAGAACATTTTTAAGATTCGTTGGTTTGCCAGAATTTAAAATATTTGTTGTTAGTAATCGTGAGGAACTTTATCGTAATTTTCAATGAATTTGTAACTTCATATTTAAATTCTAAAATTTATCACTTTTATTACAAATAATCATACTGTGGCGGATGAAAAGAGAGGTTGCGTTTCGTCCCGGGACTACCGGTGGACTCGTCAGTAAGGCTATGCCCGGTAGTCCCTGCCTTAGACGTAGAGGGAGTCTCGCTAGGTGCGGTATTTTTATCAATCGCTCGTATATTCGACCGCTAGCGAGTTAGACAGACTCGTTGTCGTCGTAACCCTCTAGTGTTGGCGGTTGGTACCAGCGGATCACCCGGGAGGTGTTGCGCCGAGTTGATGCCTCGACCTGTCGGCGTCCTATTGATACCGATCCGCCACAATACAGAAGAACACATACAGGCACAACGCATATGTGACAAACATAAAATATTTATATATAAAATACTTTCTGCTGATATTGATATAAAATTAATATTAAAGCTACCAGAGCAATCTTAATTTTTAATAGTTTGTTTGCTTTTACAACTTGTTTTTCTCTTTGAATTACTCATATAATCCTGATAATGGCAGAAGGTTTATACCTTAGTTGTGATTCTACTGTTAAATCATTGAAAAATACAAACGACACATTTTTACATATAAAGCTTTACTTGTCGATGTGTTTAAAATTATTCTCCTATAAAAAGAGAGAAACATGATCCATTTCATTTCAATATCTTATTTCATACAACTCGTTATCAGGAGTCAGCTCGATCCCAACTATTATGCAATCTTGATACGCTTTAAAATATCGTACGAAATTAATCAATTCTAGACATCGCTTAATGACGCCAGGGAGTCGTCACGTTTCAATTTTAACAAAGGCAACGAGAGACGAGAGTCTGCTTGTAGATGTGAGTCCCGGGACCTTCTCTTTTATTTACTTGCTCCGGAAACACCGGGAACGTGACAATCTTCGTAGGAACTTCCGTCGTAGTTGCTTGGAATTTCAGTGGTGAAGGATCTCTTTAAAGTTACACGTTCGAGAAGGGACATGAGTTAGCACGGAAGCAGTTGTACGGCTGTCGTCTCTTGCTTTATACTGACCGGCGCGGCGCGGTGTGCGAGTAACAGTCGCGTAAAAATTACTATCACTTCCGGTCTACTAGAGTGGGTAATAAAACCGCTGATTTATAGCGGAGACACCTGCAGCCGCAATTTTTCTCATGAAACCTAGTCTGATATTGAGTCATTTGTCCCGCGACAGAAGTTTTTCGTAATTTGTTATCGCCAGAATGTGAATTCGTTCGAGATGTATTATTTCGATGAATTTTCTTGCGCAGCTGTTAAAATATTTTTTTTTATTTAATTCTTTACATTCACAATTTGTCCAGTTTGCACATTAGGTAGAATTTTCTAGCTGTTTGATTATCATGTGGGTGACTACCCCCAGTGGAATACCATCTTAGTGTTTGTTAGGTTGTGTCCTTTGTGAGGTCTGCTGGGTGTTTCCTTTTCAGTCTTCTATCCATGTTTGAGGTGTTGATCGTTTCTACAGCTAGCCGGTTTGGGTGTGTTCCTATTCTTCCTTTATATTTTCCTGCGTGTCTGCTAATTTCCTCTTTGACCGTTGGTATTCCCAGGCCCTTCCGTATATCCTCGTTTCTAACGTACCATGGGGCGTTTACTATTGTTCTAAGAATTTTAGCTTGTATTGTCTCTATTTTGTTTATATGGCTCATTGCTGCTGTCCCCCATAGTGGTATTCCGTACGTCCAGATTGGTTTTATGATCATTTTGTATATTTTTAATTTATTTTCTGTGTTTAATTTGGATTTTCAACTTGTTAGCCAATGCATTTGTCTCCTTGTTGTCTGTATTTTGTCTATTATTGATTTAGTATGCTGTTTCCATGTGAGTTGAGTATTTATGTGGAGTCGTAGCTATTTCACTTGCCTTGTTTGCGGTATGTGCGTGCCGTTCAGTAGAATGTTTGATGGTGTCTGTTTTCGCAGTGTGAGTGTAATATAGTTGCATTTAAGGGGGTTTGCTTTTATTTGTTTATCTTGCAGCCACTTTTCTATTTTTGTGATATGTTCTTGTAGTAATTTGACTGCTGTTTCTGGCTTAGTGTGCGACTAGTACAGCTGTGTCGCCCACGAAAGTCAGTATTTTGCTATTGGTAGTTGATGGTATGTTGGCCGTATATAGTGTGTATAGTATTGGTCCTAAGACGCTTCTTTGCGGAACCCCTGCCTTGATGTCTTTGACTTCAGAGTATATGTCCTTGATTTTTATTACGAAGGTTCTGCTGCTTAAGTAAGATTTTGTTAATTGGTATATTTGCTCCGGGAATTGTTTCCTGATTGTTTGTAGTAGGCTTTTGTGTTTTATTTTGTCAAATGCCTTCTCTATGTCCACAAAGAGGGTTGTACAGTGTTGTTCGTTTTCTAATACTAGTATTATTTCGTTAATGTGCCTGTGCATTTGTTCTATAGTGGAGTGTTTGTTTCCGAATCCAAATTGGTGATCTGGTATTAATTTTTTCCCCCTATTATTGGTTTTATGCAGTCGTATATTATTTTCTCTAATATTTTGGAAAACACAGGAAGTAGTGATATTGGTCTGTAAGATGCAATTTGGTGTGGGTCTTTGCCTGGTTTAGGTAATATTATCATCTGTGCTAGTTACCATAGTTTAGGAAAGTATTCTTAGTATTGCATTATTGGATTCTTAGTATTGCATTAAATATTATTGTCATTAGTCTTATCGCTTCTAGCGGAAGGTTTTTCGACATTTTACCATTGATTAGGTCGATTCCTGTAGCTTTATTGTTTTTTGTTTTCTCAATTATGTTTCTAATTTCTTGTGCTGTTGTTTTAGGTATGGTGCAGTGCTTGTCACTTGAGGTACTAGTGGTTTGCGCATCCTCGTCCGTATGACATTTAAGGTTGCTGTTGTTGATATTATACGGTGCAAATGTGTTGCAAATGTGGATGGAAAATTCTTCAACTCTTCAGATTGCTGGAACTAGTTTTATTGGCTATTTTATTTTTTTCGTGGCTTTCCATAGGGAGTAGTTGGATTTCTCGTGTGCAGAGAGTGTCTCTATGAATTTTGTGAATTCGTTATTGTTGTGCTCCATTATTTTGTTTTTTATTTCCTTTGCAAGTTTGTTCAGGTTTTTTTTGTTTTCTCGTGTTCTATGTTTTTGCCACTTTGCTTTCGTTTTTTTTTGTCTCTAATGTTTTCAAGTATGTCTGGTGGAATTATTTTTGTTTGTCTGTTGATTGGTTCAGGTATAGTGGTTGCCCATGCTGCATCTTGGATAGTTTCTGTCAATGTTGTTACTGTCTGTTTGGTGTATTCGGGTGTTTTCAATAGGATGTTGCAGTTGGTGTTGCTCTCGATTATTTCTTTAAAAGTTTGCCATTTGGTGGTTTTGTTGCATAGTGTCTCTGGGTTGCTATAAAGTATTGGTTTGTTTCTGTATGTAATTATTATGGGTGTATGATCAGAGCTCAGCTCGTGGCTAGGTGTTATTGTTAGTTTATCTACGTTTAATCCATTTGTAACTGCAAAATCGAGTAGGTGAGGTATTTTACAAAGTTCTGTCGGCCAGTACGTCGGTCTTCCTGTGGATAATATATTGAGGTTATTGTTTCTAACGTATTTTTCCAGGGTTCTACCTCGAGGCGTAGTAATTCTTGATCTCCATAGAGTGACCTTTGAATAGAAGTCTCACGCTGCGATATACTTGTCACCTGAGTGTTGAAAGTACTCTTCCCACATTTGTGATGTCATTTTGTGTCGCGGTGGTACATATACAGCTAACAACTGGAAGTGGTTGCTGCTAGTTTGTACTGTAACGGTGGTGGCTTGGATATATTCCTTTCTAACTTGGATGTGTAAGCGATATTTGATATCGTTTCTTATTATCACTGCGGACCCTCCGTGTGCTTTTCCTGAAGAGTGTCTGGTATCATATATGATGTAGTATGGTATTTCCATGTTGCAGCTTTTTAGAGTGAAGTGTGTTTCTGAAACAAGTAATATGTCTATATTGTTGTTATACAGGAATGTTTTAGTTTCTAGGGCTCGTTGTTGTAGACCGTTTGAGTTTCAGGCTGCTATTTTCAGCGTGTCCGTTTTTATTTTATGCTTAGCATGTTTGTAAGAAGTTGTAACATGACTGTGATTTGTTGTGTTTGCTGTTTGTGAACTGCGTTTTGTTCGCTTATCATTTTTGTTAGCATTTCGGTGTTTTTGTTGGATTGTTTGAGCAGTTCCTTGATTTCTGTAGTGTCGTTGCTGTTATTGTTCTGATTTCGGTTGTCTAAGGGTGGCGATTGGTTGACTACTTGCGCGTAGCTTCGTCTACCAACGGTGTTGGTGTTACTGTGGTTATTGTTCATTAGGTGCTGTAGATTTGGTGTTGTCTCAGTTTCTGTGCTATCCTGTTGCGCGTGAAAGTTATTGTGTGCCCTGTTTCGAAGCGGCAGAAACAGTTTACATTGCAGTTGTTTTCTGACTACACAGTCTTTGTAGCTAGCTGGGTGGTTTCCATTGCAGTTGTAGCATTTTACTTAATTTATTTTTCCTATGTATGGACAGTTTGTTGTTAGGTGTTTTTCTGCAAATTTGACACACGCCAATTCCTGTTGCAGTAATTTTTTGTGTGCCCACATTGCTGACACTGTATGCATTGCGGTATATATTTTTTATGTCTAGGTGGCTCCACTGTTATTATTGTGTTTAGAACTTTTTTAATTTCAAAAATTTCTTCGTTATTATTTTTAGGTTCGAGTTCTGTTACGACCGTTCGCGGAGAGACGCGGTCGCGAGGAAAACGCGTCAGCGTGAGGCGTAAATTCTCGTTACGATTCGGTGAATCGACGCCGCGAAGTAGTCGTTCCCCTGTTTCGGTTAAGATAACAGAGGTGGTTAAATGAATATGACACAGTAGAGTAAGTTATATTTCACCGTTTATTCCAACAACTTATAACGAAGGCAATTACGCTGGTGCGTATGTACGAGATGAATGAGTAACTGATCTGCGGGTATGTATACCCGGTCGAAGGATGTTGACCGTTCGAAGGATGTAAAATCAGTACTGTTCGGAGACGATGGTGTGGCGGAGGAAAGCTAAGGATGGGTGTGTCTAGCGCACGGGACCATCGGATTTGTTGGTGACGATTTTAGTTAGGAGAGTGAGGGAATAGGCTTCGTTGCTAATTGGTTAAACGAAGGGTCTTAACCGCTCTCGAGAGAAAGTGGTTAGTGGGAGGAAAGTTGCAGCGTACGTGAAATAAACTAACTTTCTCTTGTCAAGCCGTGGTAGACAAGAGGTCTTTGGAAATTCTTCGGAAACAGACGTTTGTTTGGTTTGAAGGACCTCTACTAGGAAATCTATGAGATTTATGGAAGGTACTTGAGACTGTTGAAGGTACGCAGTGAGTATCCGAAGACATCTGGTTGCTATCTTGCCCGCGGTGTGTGGCCTCGGCTAGGTAGAGTGTTACGCGACGTAACAAGTTCTATTCGAAATAGCGGTAACTGTTGTTTAGTATCATATCTGGTTATGTTGTTTATTGCTCTTACCTGGTGTCTGATTTTAGCTAGTCCCTCGCATGTGTTTGTATTTGTTTTTAGGTGTAATCCCCTGATTACTGCTGCGTAACTGTTATCAGTTTTGAGCTGGTAAGTGTGATACCCGGCGTTTTTTTCTTTTAGTGCTTTTGTCACGTTTCTGAAAGTTTCTGGGGTGTTAATTCACACTTTTACTTGGTCTAGTTTTAATTGTTTTATACTGTAATTTTCTTTTCCTGCCGTGTTATTCAGTAGTTCAATGAGGGGGTCTATTATTTGGGCTTCTATGTAAATTGGTGGTGGTTTGGCGATGTGATTTATTGGTTTGTCGGCTGGGTCTGTTTCTTTCTCTTCTGGCAGTGCGCTGAAGGAGTTTCGGAGAGTAATTTCTTGTAGCCATTGTTGCTTTTCTGCTTCTATAGCTTTCCTAATGTTTGTATTTGGTGTTATTTTGCGTTTTTTATTGTAAATTGCCACCTTCCAGCTTTCATCCTGGTGGGTTAGTTCGTTGTCGATTTTATTCTCGTCATTATTTTGTATTGCTTCCATTTCTATTTCCTTTATAGCTGAGCACTCCTGTTCTTCGTTTAGTGATTGACTTGGATTTGTTATATTTGTAGCTTTGTTTATGTAATATGTTTCATCTTTGCTTATAATTTTTATTGGTGGTATGTGTTGTTGCATTTTGGATTTAGTAATAATAATAATGTTATCAGTAGAAGACACTTATTTTCCACCATTTGGCTATGGGCGTTGTCGTTCGTCACTTTCTTTCCCCTCTTGCCGCACTTTCAGTGAAGCACTATTTTACACGTCCGTCTAGCTCGGCTGCTCGGGCAGAACTGGAGCTGTAAAATGGCGTGCAAAAGATTTCTACCGGATGAAGTTTTCATTTTATATTTCGAATGCGAATATGTTAATATTAGTTACCAAGACTTAGTATGTAGAAAAAGACAGTACAACAAATAGATACTATAATACAAGATATTCTATTTATTCTACATTGTTTAAGAAATAGATTATCGATGATCATCACATAATGTCATGGACTAAAAAATGTTGAACATAGGGAAAGACTTAAACAGTTACATTGTCAGAATAATGTGTCCAAATACAATGTAATATTTTGCAAAAATGAAATTTTACGGAGCAGAATATTTCAATTTATGGTGGCTCTCTTGGAAAAATGTAATTAGTTACTTTCATCGACAAAAAAGTTACTCCAGGACAAAGCTGTTTGATTCAGAACGATGTATACTATGATTTATTGTTTTTTGATAAAAAATTACCCATCAACTCGAAATTCAATATTTTCTGTTCACTAATGTACTTTTCATATCACCTACCAAAATTTAACCTGACCCGTAAGAACTATTTCATCACTACGATAAAAGTCCATTTGTAATCTACGTCCAAACGTTTCAATAAGTTCATAACACAATACATTGCTATAAAAATATAGTAATAAGTTATTTCAAGTAATCAATTAGCGTAATTGCCTAACAACATTTCTAATAATTATTCTATCCAAGGTTAAATAATTACTCTAAACATTCCTAAGTTACTTGATTTCATGATTAAAAAATATCCATTAAATCAAATTTTAATAATTATTATTCGCTAATGTAGATATTTCTCACTAAATTGTGTCATCAACCAAGAATTCATTTAATTCATAAATATTTCCTTCACTTCACTGTTATAACGGAACCCCACATTTATAATCTCTTTTTTAACATACCTCAATCCGAAATTTAATAATCATCGCAAGCAATTTTAGAATGTCCCATTTCTAGATCCATAGCGCAATTATCATTTAAATATCTGTTCAAATCTAATTTCAAATCCAATTCCAATAGCAGCATATTTCAAATAGCTGAAAATACTTAATCACTCCAATAACCAGTTTACTTAATTGCCCGTCAAATCAAATTCCAATAATTATCATCCACTAATATATGTAATATGTATTTAATTAGTAAAATCTAAAATGCATTTAACTCGCAGATGTTTCCTCCATTTCACTAATGCAATGAAATAGCATCGCCACCCTCTGTTTTCCCAATTTCAAACTTAATAATCATTCGAAAGGACTTTAGAATCTCTCATTTCCGGATCCATCGCTCTCTAAACATTCTTCTTCCATGAAGTTCGTCTTTTTCGTCGTATGACGCTCCATCCAGGCCACGTCTTCACCTGAAATTAATCGTTGGCATTCCTTCGCTGAATTCCTTTCACGTCGAAAATCCAGACGCGTTTTTAAATGAGAGAAACGTTTAACCATGAAAAATGTCATCTACGGTCCGCAGCTCGTGGGAAATCTTCGCAATTGAAGTTTTCATACCGAGAATTCTTTCCATCCGTGACGCTTTTCACGACCGACATTGTACCGGATCGTATTACATCCCAAGTTTGAAATTAAATTGCACCTGCTCGCAGATGCCAGGCTGGGATTGATCAATCTGTATCCTGATTACGAAACGTACAAAACAGACACGATTCCTGAGCCCACAGACAATATTCCCCGGAAAAAAACGCTGGTAATTTGGTCCGTATTATCTTCAAATTCGAGATTGCTACCAGAGGCTGAAACATTGAATACGCGGAATGGAGGAGGATTCGATGAGTCTCTAGCTTCGGTGGCGAGGGTTTCATGAGGAAAATCTAATATCTGACTCTTTTCTTTTTAACGGAAAGGCGACTGAATGAGGTTTCAGAAGAAAGGTATTTTAGGTCTTCAATGATACTAATTGACTAGCTTTTCGTAGGAAAACACGAAATTGCGAGTTTTTCTTCCAAAAGTTTGTTTTAAATTCTGAATATTACAAATTGACTAACCTTCAAATATAAAATTTTAAATTTCTAGATTTTTATTTCGACAGTGCGTATGTGATTTATTTAAATAAATGAATCTCATTTATTTTTCGTAAATACATATTTTAATTTTCATTTCTTCCGCGGTGGCTGCGTTTCGATAAAATAGATAACTTGGAGATAGCGTAACGTATTGAAACAATTACTACTACTTAAAATAAAGGTATTTCTCATGATAAATATTTATAATTCGAAAGATGAGATAGCAATATTTTAATAGCAAGCGATTATGTTAAGCTTCAACATAATTATTACGTCATAACTATATCAACAACATTATTTTCCTGTAACTTTCACTAAAGTTAGTACATATTTTCCACTCGGTTAAATAACTCACTATATTTTTAAAACTAAAGCTTTCACCAACAACTGACATCCTCGAAACAGAAAATCCGAGGAATCTCTTGAACAGTTCCTATACTTGGACATAACGATTCCTTGAAATGGTCCAACGTCATTCCAAGTACACTTTAAAAGGAAATTGCTTTTGCTGGGCGAAGAGAGAGAAAGGAAGAAAGAGAGGAAGAAAGAGAGAGAGAGAGAGAGGAAGAAAGAGAGACATCTCTGTGCGCGTCCGTAAATCATAATGGAACGCGAGAAACCGAACCTGAAGCCGGATAGAAATTCCAGAAGACGTTTCCAATAGCCTGGAAACGTGACCGTCCAAGCGAGCAACCCTTTTCCGTGGACTTCGTCCACGGATCACGATCCCCTCCGGTATCGAATGGCCTCACATGAAATCCTCTGGCTATAATTCTTTTCCAATGGGCCAATCCATTCTTCTATACGAGCAGGAATAGCAGCCTCTATGAACAGAGGCCACAAACGACAGGATTTTATCGGTGAGCCCTAGAAAAGAGAAATTGCTTGGACATCGACTACTCCAATTATTCCTACCAGCATAGCCTTCCAATTTAGCCGTTTTTGTTTAATCGGCTTTTTGCCCCGCCCACATATCTGCCTTCTCTAGGCTGTGCTATTCTTTAGTTTATTGTTCTCGATATTTCTTCTCTTCTTCGAGGAACCTTTGTTATCTTTTTCACGCTGTTTCCCCATTTGCTACAATCGTTCAACGTTTTTATTCTTGTTCGCGTCTAAATCACATTTGTAAGTTTCTTGCCAGTATCAGAAGAGATTGCTTATCGATTAGACTCTGTCGTGATTTTGAATTCGTACAGAATAGATTTGAGATGGAGTTTGGTGTATTTCTTGGTGTGAATTACCATTTTGGTAAT